>NC_049238.1:47421839-47548177 GCF_011100685.1 Canis lupus familiaris
AATATTTCCAATTGGCTTCAGAAAGAAAACCCAGAGTGTTTGTGAGAAGACAAAGCTTTGGGCTTCTGGATAGATGAGAACCAAAGGCATGAGCCACCATAGGAATATTCCACCAGTGGGGCCTAACCTCACCTGAGCTGCCTCAGAGTCTACAAAGCTGAGAACTTAGGTAACAGGGACTTGGAGACAGAATGAGAAAATCTAGAGTGGGAATGGTTTAAGTTGCACCCAGCTTCCAGAGGATCATGAGCAAATGCTACAGTAGCTTTGCCTGACAGGTTCAAAGTGGACAGATTGAAAGGTGGGGTTGTGTTGCCGTTACAGGAACATCAGATGCCTTCAGAAACTTTCCCCTAAAGGACCTAGCCTCTTCCTAGCTGCATCTCTGGCTGCAGGACCAAGAAAATGGAAAACAAAGACTTCAACCTAAAGTGTATTATGATCATAACCTAAGTATTTAATAATTTCAAAAATTTCAGATTTCAATTTCAGAATTGCAATGTTTTTTAGAAATTAAAATTAGGGGACAAAATTTAGAAAATTAAAATTTAGGTGGCACAGTCAGTTAAAGGTCTGACTCTTGGTTTCAGCTCAGATCCTGATCTCAGGATTGTGAGATCAAGCCCCATGTCCAGCTCTGCACTCAGCGTGGAGTCTGCTTGAGGATTCTCTCCCTCTGACCCTCCTGCTTGTATTCTCTCTCTCAAATAACTAAATCTTTTTTAAAGAAAATGATCTAAAATTTAGTATCAGAGGACATAGAAACATTATGTGAAGTCCAGGTACCTTAAAAAGTCACCTCTTTTAGATATAATAGTTGTAAGGAAGATGTTATGACACAAAATATAATCTGTAGTATTGAGGGGAGAAAATATTTTTCTGTCTAATTATCTTTCTTAATCAGCATTTTGAAAGACCTTTAATATTTAAGGCAATGTACTAGCACTACAAATGCTAGAAGTGAGAGATAAAAATAGAGTTGAAAACTTCCAATGTGCAATATGGAAAAAAACAAGTATAATAAAATTATTAATAAACATAATATGACACAACATGTTTTACATCTAGAAGGTTTCCTTGATCTGACCCCAACTTGCACATTCAGTATCATTTTGTTTCTTAGTTGTTTACACATAATAGCTACCTAACAATAACAGAAAAAAAGTTGAATAAATGGATGAAGACCTCACTGCCATGACGTTAACCTGGTCAATGTACTCTTCACAAAAGCCATGAACTTTTATACCATTGTGCCTTTGCTTGGGCCATTACTTCCATCATTTTACAAGGCGTATATTACATTTTGCCTGTTTAATCAGTCTTCAGTGACCACTGTCTCTTGAATCATCTAACCATTCTCTAAACTATTGTACCTTATATTACTCATTTATATTTCTCTAACTCAATTGCCTGTTAACCCAATAGCCCTTAGCCCCTTTTCTCCATTGTAACACAAGTATTGTACTTCTCAAAATATGAGCCTGAGACTACTTATTTAACCTTGTTCTGCCTAATTCTCCATATCTGTAAAGTATGGGTAATAATACTGACTTTCCAGATAATGACTAAAATATTAGATGTAAATGGATTAGAACAGTGCCAGTGCAAAGGAAGCATTCAGTCAATTTTAGTTATTAAACCTCTCTTTCACATACACATATACACAGGCATGTGTGCATGTCTGTGCATGTACACATATACACACACAACAAAACATGCAGGATCTATCTTCTTTTTTTCTCTTCTGTCTTATGTTCTGGCTGCTACATTGAAGAGGAGTGAAGAATATTTACCACTCAAATGTTCACTATAAGAAGTGATATTCACTCCAAGGATGCTGCCTGCCAACACTCCCATGGATTCTGATCGATGGGCTGCCAGAACAGAGCTGGGTTCTATGCAGTAGGACAACACCTTCCACCCTTGTTCAGTTCTATCTTTGCCACTTCAACCCTGAAGCATCTCTGACTGTGACAGAGCTTAATCTGAATTCAGGGGACTTGGGAATTGGTTTATCACCCCACCATCCATCTCTTATTCTCTTAACCCCTTTTCTAACCTCCCGAAGACATTTTAATCTCCTACCAAAATTACAAAACTAAATTTCTTATATATATTTGTGAAAATATTGTAAGCAAATACTGATGTGGATATATGTATAGTGTGAGTCTGTGTGCAGGAGCGGTGGGAATGTTATTTATGAGCAGCTTTGGATCTTCAGCTGTTTTAGCAAAATGACCTGATTACTTTACCTCCTTTTTTTTTTTTAGGTTATATCCTCATAGTTATAACTTTTGCTACTCCAATTATTATAGTGTAAACTCTCTTTTACATTGAAAGTTGTAGATATTATCTCCCAGGGTTTTTAGAGCAAAATGTTAACACAAAAAAAATACTATTGTAGGCAATTTTCCATGGGTCTCTGCCATTTCTACACATGTTATATCAGCTTTTGTTCCACAGTATTTTTACAAGGATGTTTGTAGAGCAAGTACTCTTGGAAGACAGAGATGGTGTCTCCTCCCAGATAGGAAGTAGAGAGCAGATTTATTTCCTTATCAGGATTTTAAAGACAATGCCTCTCTTTAGGACAAAGATCCGGCAGGTTTCCTTACAGCCCATTAAAAAGGTTAGGATATCCCAAGTTGAGGCTCCCACTGTGGTCATATCCACTGAACAATTCCCCATGGACCACTCTATCACAGAATTGCCACAGGACTAGGGATGCATGGAATACTGATATGAACACGAGGCTGCTGCTGTTTGCTCTGCCATAGGTAATAAAGTTCTTATTCTCTGACCCAGAAGTCTTGTGACTTCTGCCAGCATCCATGAAACTGTGACAGGCCAACTTGTTAGTTTGAAAATGGGGTAAAATTTCAGACCCTTCATACATAGTTCTTGACAAAGATAAAGAATCCTTATAGACTGACTTAATTCTAATATACAGGTTAAAAAACACTAGTTTAAAAAATATTTATGTAACCTTTTATGCTAATCATACCCCAAAAGAAAAGAATGCCATATCTGAGATATTACAAGTAATAATTTTGAAAATAAAATCGTCAAAAATTTTTTAAAAATATTATGCCTAAATATGCATTATAAATATGTTTTAATTTTCACATATGGGTACACAGATTTCCTTGTTTTGTAACCCAATAGTTTAGCATCTGTTGGGCAGATACATTCAGCTATAGTCTCTGACTTCAGAAAGTTAAAGCATATTTTGTACTGGAGCTCTATGCATTGACAACTCAGGAGAATGAAACTACATGTAATTACCTTGATAGCTTGGTCTTCTCTCTCCCACTGATGAGTAAATATCATATATATTCAATAACTATTGCAAAATTTAATTATGTGATGAGGGACAAAGGGGCTTACTCATTAGAAATTATTATGCTAATAGAAGAGGAATTATGTGTGATACACATGCTTGAATAAATGAAAACAGTGGCCTATGCATTATACTCAAAGAAACGAAAATCCCCATGAATGTACTTCAAAAGCATTTTATCCTATAAAGTTGCCCCAACTAATGTCTACTATTTGATACATATGTGAAGCAATGTTAAGAAGTCTGCAAACAAAGGGGATAACTTTTTTAAACTTTAGCACAAGAAAGCAAGACTTCAATTAATTGAAGGTGTGCAGATTCTTAAAACAGGAACATTTGTAATGATTAGGTTCCAAAATAATATTAAATTTTTCTTTCCTTTAAAGAGATTTTTGGAAGACAGGTTATAAATCACTCAAAAAATTATCAATATGATGGATATAATCTGTATGTATTGGTGGCTGTTTATGTGTCTCTTTCTCTCCTACTTGTCTAATGCTGCTTTTAATATTAGATTTTTTTGTTAGTGAACATTGTGTGCATAAAATAGATCATTGTCCACACAGATTAACCATAGTTACAGATAATGATAATATTGTGAAATGTTCACAATGTCCATAATGGATGGTTTCATATGACTATGCTATATATATTTTCTTCCACAGAAAAATATAAATTTATGTTTCAACCATCCTTAGTATATGCATTATGAACATGGAGTACTGAGGAGTGTAAAGTTTTTACTCATCCATAGCTACCCTTGCTTCTATGCTTGTGACCACTGGTCTTTATGCTTGACCTGCTTTGAGGTGTTTTGATATCATTATCATGCTGGTCTATTAGGCTGAATTTAATGTACATGCTATTTTTGAAAAGAACAAGACCAGGTCACATTGTTTCTTTTTTCTTTGTTGGAATTTTTTGGCTTTAGAGAAAGAAAATAATCTCCCCGGCATGAGCCAAAGAGTAGAGGACACAGGTGTTTCTTGGTAAGATGTTGTTTTGTTAGTTCCACACTTGTGGATTGTGTTTCAGATCTCAGCAGTCAGCCTTCCTTTTGGATAGACACCTGCTACCCAATGTGGTGGGAAAGTGCAGTCAAATGTGATCTCTCTTCATCATCTCAGCCAAGTGTATGCTGGGCCACCAGTTGTGAGTCAGACTAGATCTTTTTCCAGAGGTACTTGCCACAAAAATGCTAACTGGATATTTTTTAGACCTTTGTGCCTAAAAACAAAGTAATTTTGAATTTAAAGGGAAACTAAAACAAATATTATTAGGAAAGATATTGAACAGAAATCCAGTGATGGAAATACAAATCAATGATGAAGGCAGGGATTGTCAAAATTTTTCAAAATCTCTGTATGGAGAAGGAATCTGGTGACTCAGTAGTCTTTCTAATTCTGACTCAGAAGTCACAGAGGACTTTGAAAGGCTGCCCTTGTGTAGGAGAGTTAGCCTGGTTTCCCCACTCCATTCAGTAATTAAACACTCTAGGAACGTAGACTATATGGCAGTGCAGTAGAGAATGAAATAAAAATCCCTTCTCTCAAATTCTATAACTGCTCTTGGAACTTTATCCTTGTTCAGATGCCTGTATTAAATCTGCTTCTTGTTGCCCAGGCCCATTTCCTCACCCTACCTCTAGTGCCCAAGCCTGAATTCCAAGAAGTTCAGCTCATATCACATTATTCTTGAACTGCCATCACAGAACAATGGATTCTGAACTGGCCAGTTGGCCCAAATCTATGGAGCCTGCTTTAGCTGAACTCTTTTAGCTCTGCTATTGGTCTAGATAGGTACATAAGACTTACCCATTGATAATTCAAAAGCCAGAGCTTCCTGGGTGAAATCTGAAACTGGACCCCATACAGAGAGAGAGAGAGATCAAACAAAGAAGCAGATCTGAGCAATACAGTGTTGAGTTGCTGATCTATCTTTTCAGGCAGGGTCCAGACATCAGTGAGGCCAAACCACATTTGCTTCAAGATAACTTGTATCAGACCCTTTATAGTTGATTAGGGTAATCATTTGGAGCGTTCTCTTTATGTTGAGTCTTTGCCACAGCTCATGCCTGTTCCTAGGATTTGTCAACTTCCCTCAGATCAGCAATGAATTGCCCAACATCTTAAGGGGCTTTTCTCACAAACCATGTCTCAACATGAGTATCAATGTCCCATACCAGGTACTGGGGAAAGACTGGAGTCTTCCTTCATTTCTGCAGTGAATGTGGTCCAGTTAGGGCCTTCAAAGATAAGGGAGTAGACTGTCTAATTCCAACTCCCTAACAATTTATTTTCCTCCCATCATTTCCGAGGTCCATGTCTTCAGGGAGTTCCCTCTCATTGACCCAAGCCTCCTGGCAGGTTAGTACAATCCAATTTATAAGGGAGTGAGTACATTGAGCCCCCAAGAATCATGCAGGGGCTGCTAGAGAACACAGTGTATGGTGATGTTATTCATTTTCTCTGCTTTCTGCCTGGTCAGAGAAATGCCATTCCTGGATACTTTCCCTGGCTTTTTGCTGGATCTTGGCAGCTATATCATTAATCTCACTGAAAATATATTCTTTTATCATAAATATTTCCTAAATTGGGGTCTGTCCTGCTGGCTGGGGCTGCTGTTGCTTCGCCTTTGCTTTCCTTTGTATTAGAGGTTGGACAGCATGGGGCATTTAATCTGTTTCACTATCAATCAACACAACATCCTTTCCTTCACTCTCCTTACTTTCCCAGGGATTCCACCTCAGGCTTTGTCACAGTGTTTGGGCCTTAATCCAAGGTGGCCTACATCCTCCTGGCTTTGCAAGACGGCATGCTAAATTCTCCAACTTATTATCCTGCTCTCCCACCTGTCTGCCAGCCCTGAAGAGTAGTGGACAATGTATATCCTTCTCTAACCTCAGGTCTTCTTCCAACTTTCTGACTTGAACTTCAGCCTCTAGTTGGGCATTGGTCATCAGCTGTGCTACCCACAGAAGAGGCTAGCACACCACGGTAGCTGCCACAATGTCCTCTGTGCAATTCCTCAAATAAACTGATTAAACCAGCTGGCATTTTCAGGGTGTCCTCATACTCATACAGAAGTTCACAAGTTTCTAACATATAAGCCACTTCTCCCCACATAGAGATCAATGGCCCCACTAAGGGATGGTCCTTCCCCAAAACCTATTTCATTGTTTTCCTGGCTGTCACCAATTGTTGATTTAAAACCTTGGGAGCTTCCTCAGGTGAAATCTGAAACTGACCCCCCCTTCCCCTACACACACACAAAGAGCATGGAGAGACTGAAGAGTTGGCCACTCTAGATTGATAGGTAGCAGGCTTAATGAGCAAGGGGACTTATATGCAAGTCTTACCTTGGGAGGCTGCAAGGCAAATAGATCTCCACGCCCACCCTCTGGAATCTTAAATATTTATATAGAGGACACCACTGGGTTCAATCCAGATGGTCTCAATAATACCTTACTCTTTCAAGGCTATTTTCTTAAAAATAGCTTCGACTGTGGTAGTGGGAGGTGGAACAGACATTCCAAGGACAAAGGAGGGGAGAAGGTGAGAAGCCTCTGATTGCCTGGGTTAGCTCTCAAGTCAGCCTGTGATCATGTCCTCCCTGTGACTGCCACCAGTACTCAAAGATTCCTGATTTTGCCTGTCTGATACATGGCATCTATCTGGTACCTCATGGCCAATTTCCATAAAGTCCTTGTTAAATAAATGAAGATTGCCACCACAGTTCTAGTAATTCAGTAAATTGAAAACAGATATTCACCATATTATAAATGTGATTATTAAAACTCACTGAATAGGGATCCCTGGGTGGCGCAGCGGTTTGGCGCCTGCCTTTGGCCCAGGGTGCGATCCTGGAGACCCGGGATCGAATCCCACGTCAGGCTCCTGTTGCATGGAGCCTTCTTCTCCCTCTGCCTCTCTCTCTGTATCATAAATAAATAAAAGTTAAAAAAAAATAGTTTCTTTAAAAAAATAAAACTCACTGAATAATTGCTTCTAGTCACAGACATATTTTGTGTATCACTAGGGAATTCCTTGTCTCACTATCACAGCAATAACTTCAGAAAATTTGATGTTAGCAAAAAACCAAAACAATGATTTGATGACTATTTGATTGTATACTTGAATTCTAGATTGCCTTATAACATCTTTTCTTTTCAAACTGAATTAATTTTACCTCTTACATACACACCTGATGTTTATTTTTAATAAGTAAGGAGAGTGTGATAATTACTATATGTAAGGGATGAATAATTCATTAATTCAACAGCAATCCAAAAACAAAGCCAATGTGTGTGGCAGTGTACTAGGTGCTAGTGAAGCAGCTGTTAGCATGGTTTTCTGCCCCCTTAAAGCTTATAGCATAATAAAGTAGTGTTGTATTATTGTATACTGACTTGTTATGATTTCAAATCCATGTTTTAAAAGCTTACTTTAGACAAAGCTTGTGGTTTGAATTTGTTTTAAATAACTTATTTTAATGAGACTGATTTTAAGTTGAATATTAGAACTTTCTTATTGAGGGACACCTGGGTGGCTCAGTTGGTTATGTGCCTGCCTTCGTCGCAGGTCATGATCCCAGGGTCCTGGGATTGAGCCCTGCTTTGGGCTCTCTGCTCAGGGGGAGCCTACTTCTCCCTCTCCCCCTGATCCCCACTCATGCTCTCTCTCTTTCTCTCTCTCTCTCTCAAAAGAAAAAAACAAAACAAAACAAAACAAAACTCTCTTTTCGAACTCTTGCACCTGGAGTGGAAAGGACTATTGTATCATTGACACCATTAGTAATATCATTGGTGCCCATATCATGTGATGGACTTTGAAGCTTTAAAAGCTAAGGGGTTTGACCAGCAACTTGAGAGTATTTGGTCTGGGAAAAGCTACTCTTTGCTGGTTTAAATATTTCTCTGGAGATATAGAGACACTTGCTCCTGCTGTGACCAAGATACTCTTTGTTGGCAGTGGTGCTAAACCATGTAGCAGTTTCAGGAGAAGGGACATATCTCTTCCTGCCTTGACAAAGCTACTCCTCTTAGCAATGGAGCAAGACATGTAAGTCTCTGGAGTAATAACCTTCGGAGCAGCCCACCTTGCCTGCCAACATCTGTGCTGTCACCTGCTGGCTATATGCCCCAGCAATGAGGGACTTAAGCCTGAAGCTGATACCCAGCTGTTAATCAGAAGGACTGACTCTACTGAGAACCAACCCATAAAAAGGCACACCTCAACTCAGTTTTTACTTTGTTTCTTTCACCTCCCCTTTTTGTACAACAATACTATAATAAATCTGTCAGTGCTTTGGTGTATGTCATTTTTTTAGTGCCTTATTAGGAGATATTAATTTATATGCTATTGGTCTGTTATAACAAGTATTATATATTTAATTCCCACAGTAATTCCCTTTGTCGAATAAATTACTGGCAAAGATAATCTCAGCCTCTAAACATAATTTGTCTTGAACAAATCATGTACTGTACAACAAAAGTGTTCTCTTCTAGACAGCAGTGTATTCCTCATATGTTTTTATATTCCTCCCCCCTTCTACTTTTAGCATTGTGCTGACATGTAACGGGCCCATGACATTTTATTTCCTTGGCCTGTGAACAAAAAAACCAGAATGATTTTATACTAAAAAAAAATGAAAGTAACAAAAATAGCCTGTCTTTTTATATTCTAATAATAAGTATCTCCTCAATAAAACAGTAGACAATGTAATACTTTTTTAAAGGAACTGTTTTTTTTAAGATTTTATTGATTTATTTGAGAGAGCAAGAGAGAGAGAGAGCAGGGGGAGGGGAGGGGAGGTAGGGAAAAACCAATTCCTTGCTGAGCCAGGAGCCCACATTGGGGTTCAATCTCAAAAACCTGAGACTATGACCTGAACTGGAGGCAAATGCTTGACTGACTGAGCCACACAGGTGCCTCCAATGTAATAATTTATTGAGCAAGTACTATATATTTTCAAGGTAAAACAAAAGCAAAGTACATGATTGTTGGTACAAAGCTAAAACTCATCATGAAAGCTGTGGAAATGCTAGTGGATAAGTGAAAGATAATATTAAGTTGGTCAAGGACAATCAGAAAACACAGAAAGAGGCAGTTGAGATTTTTAAGAGGTGCAATGGCATTTTAGGCAAGTATTTGAGGGGGTGGAAAGAAAAGAAACTAGTCACCATCATGGGCAAATAATCTAGCATTTGGGAATCAGTCTGTGTTCTAGTTTGGAAGTCCCTAGGGTGTAATGAGTGATAGGGTTTGCTCAAGCATTTTGTGAAGGTCCTCAAAGCCACTGGGAAGAGATTTTACTAATATTGATAATCAATAAAAATCTAGAAATATTAAATTATGTTGGAAAAGAAATACTTGAAGGAAGGGAGAGAGATTAAATGGAGATGAGAAAAATAGGCCTAGGGATCCCTGGGTGGCGCAGCGGTTTAGCGCCTGCCTTTGGCCCAGGCGCGATCCTGGAGACCCGGGATCGAATCCCACGTCGGGCTTCCGGTGCATGGAGCCTGCTTCTCCCTCTGCCTGTGTCTCTGCCTCTCTCTCTCTCTCTCTCTGTGTGACTATCATAAAAAAAAATAAAATAAAAATAATTTAAAAAAAAAAAAAAGAAAGAAAAATAGGCCTAAAAGAAGGTGGCAACAGAAGAGGGATGGAGTCAAGAAATATAAGGAAAGAAAAATATACAAGACTAGGTGGTTGGCTGTATTTAGTTACATGGAGGTGAAGATCTTCTCTCTACCTTCTCTTAAAATGAGTATTATTATTATTACTATGATAATAATTACATGACAGAAGGAAAACCATGTGAAATTATAGCTTTTTAATCTGTCTTCTTCTTCCTTAAAAGCTCCACCATCTCTAGAGATAATAGGCAAAATTGGAAAGCATTCTTACCCTCTTGGTACTTGAAACAGGGATCAAATTCTTTTACTACATTTAAGATTATGGGTAAATAAGCAGAGCATACATGTAGTTGTGATTCAGCAAATGAGTTAAATAATGTGTGAGATTCAATGTTATAACCTAAAATACTAAAAATTTGCTGATGAGTAGAATATTATGCTACATATTTGGAATATTAACACATTTGTTTTATATTCTAAGTATTCATGAATATCTTTTAGAAATCAGTCCATTGCATAATAATGATTTAGAGTAGGCACTTTATCTCATTTAAGTAAAGAAAAATTATCAGACTCCTTTTGTTTAAATGCCATTTTATCCATTTGCAGTTAAGTGATCAATAGAGCAACACTAGAAAGTTGCCACTCTTAATGAAGATCTATCTTCAATGGAATTACCTTCCCTTTTATGACAACTTTCATATGAAAGATAACAGAGGGTTCAGTAGCCAAAGCTCTACTTCTCTGGTGATGTTGGCCAACACCAAGCCTTCTGGTGAACAGTGCTGGTCAGTTGAGACCTACTAGAGTTTCTCATTGGACATCTAATAAAGGGGATCATATTACCTGCCCACACTCCCAACAAAAAGTATTCTGCTACTTTGCAAAATATTTGCCCAGAAATATCCACAGGGAACAATGTAGTATATTATCCACATTAAGAAAAGACCTAAAGGGAAATCAGAAGTGAAAGAATAATTAAATGATATTTCTCATGCGTAGTTCAAAAATCCCATTATACGGATACCAGAAGACTTTCCAAATGAAAATTTGTTGAATCGAATGTTGTTTGACTTAAGTGTCACTAAGTTCATTACATGTGACACATTATATGTGTCAGTTTTAATGCAATATGATTTCTATTTCTATATTATGTAAATCAAAGCTTTTGTAAAAGTAGCTATAATGGGAGGAAAAGGAAACTCTTTCTAGAGGGTAACATTGAGGTTCTCACATGCTTTCATATTATAGAGCCTATGAAAAACATTTTGCTCTTTTTTTCCCTAGATTTTCAGTGAATGTCACAACTCAGAAAGATTCTATAGAATCTATAAAGGAAAGGGGAAGGGAAATTCATTTCCATTAATTAGGAAATTCATACTAACGGTAGAAGTCAAGTGCCCATATGTACATTTTAATTTTTTCTTTCACCCAACATTTTATTCTTTTTACTTGCTAACCCCTTAGTCAGCATTACAGATTAATATACAGTGCAGTCTTCCTTGGTGATGTTTTTGGCAGATTTTTTAATATTATAGATAACCAATAACAAACCAAAAATGATTACATATTTTCTTCCCTTTGTAAGTCTTGATATTTACAAATGTGCTTTCATTCATTTAAACACTTGTATATTACTTGTCTATTTCCCCAAGTGAACTGTAAAAGCTTTGCAAGCAGGGATTGTGGTTTATTCTTGTCTATATTCCTAATACATAGAACAATGTTTAGCATTTGAGTAATAGGCGCTTAATACACATAGAATGAATAGACAAATCTGCCTTCATTTCCTATAGAAAGCAGAAGAGGCCCACTAGCTCTAACACTACATTGGCTGTGAATCTCTCTAAAAATAGCTCTTTGGATTTTCCCTTCAACCCAACAGATATAGCAATTAGCAAGTGATAAAAACGAACCTAATCTTAGCAGTTATTTGATGATGACCTTGTTTGTTCTGATGAAGACTCTTAGCTCATATTTTAATGCTGCAGCTTACAGCTGCAGCTTTGTGACATGCAAGGCATAATTTGGAGTTCAAAATTGTTTATCAACTTTATAAAGAAATGTGCTGCAATGAATATGAAGTATGGGAGTGTATAATCTGTAGGAAGTGTGAACATTTTCATTTAAAAATAATCAGAACAATGAAATAGTAACTCAAAGTTTCAACAAATGGCAGGGAGTTTCAGTTGATGTGACAAATAAGCCAGTTTAAGAGCACAAAAGTCAATGGAAATGGTAAAGACCTCTGGGGATTTTAATCTTGTTTGTCAAGAAAAGTATCACAGCTGTTTTTCTAAATCTGGGGAAGATAATCAGTGGCTATAGTAAATAGAAAATGGATTAAATGTGAGAGTGTTGTTCTCCGAGATACCATAACCTGTTATGCCAGAACATGTTGACTTTTGAGAGGGTATAACTCACAATGATATGATGAGGTGTAATCCAAATAATGTTTCAAATGAGCACATTTCTTCATCTTATACTTGCTAACCATTTGAGCATAGTGACTTTGTGAGCTTGGAAGCTGATCCAAGCTCTACTAAACTACACAGTATTCCCACGGATACCATTCCCTGCTGGAAATTCTACCTATGTTCTTGCCATTGTTTCTACATTAAAAGACTTAAAGCTGCTTTTGATTTTTGACATTGTGACCAACAGAGCTACCTGTTTTGTAGGCTCCACCTCTCAATTGTTATTTTCTTTAGATGGGAGATTTTGTATTTTCCAGGAATGATCTAAAATTCTTAGAGGTGTACAAAACAATGTCTGAAGAGATGGAAGACAATTACTGAAAACCTCCCAGGACATAATGCTTGTATATATACCTTATTAAATAGTTCTTTATAATGAAGGAATTCTCAAAATATTTCCAATTTTCCTCCAAAACCTTCACAGAAACTCAGAAAACAGGAAATACACTTTATTTCATCTCAGATTTTCTAACTATTGTATGTGCATTATTTCTTTTTTCATTAAATTGTGGCAATGTTGTGGTATACAATGTATGTACGTTTCATTTTTGTCTAAAATCATTACACTTCTGCAATGAATTCTTTCAGAATATAATACACATTAATCATTATAAGCATATTAAATCTAAAATAAATATTTTTCATCTTGCTGCAAGATACAAGAAATATCAATTGAAAGGTTCTCAAAGTAACAGGGACAGCTTTCCAAATATCTCCCAGATCTAAGGTTTCATCCTTCCAAATTTGTCATAAATGTACTTGCCTGAAAAAGCACAGACAGAAGGGAATTTTCTGTAGCAACCATTGTAGTATGCAGTCTTTGAATCTGTATGCATATCTTTGTTAACTATTTAGAGAAAAATAATGGTAAATACAAAAATACAGTTAACAAATATTCTGTATTCCAAAAATGGGCTTTGGTAATAAAGACAGAATGAGTGAAATGCTTTTTGATGATATATTGACCCTGATTTAAAGAAATAGAAAGTCTGATTTGAATTAGTAACACATAAACCTTCATGAGATAAGAAAATAGCCGCATCACTGAAACTCGGAGATCCACAAATTAAGAAAGCCTGGATGATGATCGAGAAGCAAGGACAGATAGATTTCCCTTACCCTTTCCTGTCTAAATGATAAGTTTGTGTGGAGAAATTGATAGTTAACATCTGGACTACCCTATAATTAGACCCATATGTTATCAGTAAACTGTTGCAAACTTTTCCTAGGGTTAATTGTTTTTATAAACGGTATAGTTGATTATATGGTGCTACTTTACTTTCAATTCATCATTTCCTGACCTTTATAAAGCCTTCAAATGAAAGAGCCTTTTTAAGCAGCGGTGCCTGAAATCAAACAAACGTGAACAGTCAAAGTGCTGATTCTAAGTTCTGAGCAGTCCACTATGGCAGAGATCACTAACTGTCCCCTAATAACAGTGCCCTCTATTTCTTTTTGGTAACAGAATCCCCAAGTTTAGCTGGATCCATGGCTTTTCAAACATAGATGATATTTATCAGCATCCCTTGTAGTGAAGTATGGTGTGGTCACCAAGTTCGGGCCAAAGATGTGAAATGATGCAAGCAACTTCTAGATCACATCTTTAGAAAGAAGTAGTTTGTCTTTCAGTTTTACTCTTTTTTGTCATGGACTGGGATGCTAGCCTGCCAGATTCTTCCATACAGGCAAGGAAAATATCCTCAGAAATGGCAGAGCAGTAAGAGAGAGGGAATCTGGATGCCTAGATGTCCTAATTGAAAAGAATCTAGACTGAAAAATGAAGGTGAGTAGCCTTTTAATTACAGATATATAAATTGTAAATGAATATTTTATCTTGCTTAGGGTACTATTTTTTAATCTCTGTTAAAACAATCAAACTGATACCTTGTACCAACTTGTAGGATTTTCCAGAAAAAAAAAATCATATAGAAAGTAAAAAGAATAGCCTTCATGAAGCACCTTTCAAAGTTCTATGAACAGATACTTTATGATGTCTACACACACACACACAGGCAGTGCAAGCCTTATGATTGGGAAGAGATATATAAATTCATGCCAAAACTTACTGAGATTACAGACTGGCAGTCTCTTCTCTTAGGATGCACACAAAATGGCTGTGGGGATATGACTAATTCAAAAGAAAACTTAGAATAATAAAAATTGTACAATTTCAAATGTTAAATAATATCTTATGGAGAGTGAGATCTTTAGTAAAAGAACCTAATGTGATGAAGGAAACACATTTAGAATGATTTTTAGAAGGATTATCACTGAAACGTAAGCCTAAATATAGTCAGGGAGCAATTATTCTATAGTAAAAAGCATAACCCGAGGATGTTCTGCTTTTCGGGGGCAAAGCACTATTGTTTGAGCACAAAATAAGAGCTCATAGATCTGTTTTTTTATTTGTGAGCCTTTCAAGTTTTGGCACAGGCTGGATGGTATAGACTTTTGATAAAGCATCAATAAATCTTCTATGAGTAAATTCTGCAATGAAACCACATTCTTATCTTAATTAGGTAAAATATATTAATCCTACCACTGACAATACCAAAATATAGTCAATCACTGCATAGAACTTGATGAAGATCTTTTGTCTCATTCTGCTACATAATTAAGAATTTTTCTTTGACATATGTAAAACCGAGGACCATTACAGTATGAGCTGAGAGTTTTAAGATGCTAGCTTATTTGATATATGCTAGTTAGATTGAAAAGCTCTGCTGTGTTGAATGGGATTTAATATAAAGTTAGAGCATTTTTGGATCCCAAAGAAATCATTATTAAAGTAAAAAGAACAGTTTATAGCCAACTTTCACTTATATAATAATTCTGGCACTTGCCCCATGGACAGTGTAATACCTGTAAAAAGATTGTGTTCCTTACAAATGAGAAGAGAAAACAAAATATGTTATAGTTATGATTTACGCAATACATTTTCAAGTTCCTTTGTACTTAGTAAATCAGTTGATTTTCACAATAAATCTGTAAACTCAGTAAGGCATAAAAAGTATATCATCACCATTTGGCAGATAAAACTGTTGAAGCTCAGGAATGTTAGGCGATTAGTCTCAGAGCAAATAATTGCTAGAATTTAGATCAGAAGTCAGATCCCTTGAATTTTAGACTTTAAAATATATTCACCTATGCCCTCATTTAATGGAAATTCTGGCATTATCTTAATCCTCATTTGTGGAAATTTGGGGTTATTTTGAATAGAGTAAGTCTAAACTCATTGTGGTCAAAACTGCTACTTGCGTACCCAGTATCCAACCTCCTCTTCTTTATTACTAATAGAACCCAGATTTTATTTGAGGCCATGGTAAACCCAAGTTAAAAATGCCATGTCAGAAGGTCTCTTCAAAATAGTGGTGGCCTTATAACAGAATGATATAGTTATGGCAAATAAGATGTTAACAAAAGTGTACTGAGTAGGACTTGAGGAATGCTGTTGTTCATTCTGCATATGGTCTTCTCTTTGGTCTCCTCATTCTTCCTGCCTGGAATACAGACTTAATACATGGTGGTGCAAAAGCTATCTTGGAACAAGCTACATCAACTTGTGGTTGTCTGCTTCTGGACTTCATGTCATAATAGAAAATAAACCTCTTACTGTTTTATTTCTTTTTTAATTTTATTTATTTATTCATGAGAAACACAGACAGAGAGGCAGAAACATAGGCAGAGGTAAAGCAGGCTCCCTGCAGGAAGCCCAATGAGGGACTCATTTCCAGGTCTCTGTGATCACAACCTGAGCCAGAGGCAGACGCTCATCCATTTGAGCCACTCAGGTACCCCAATCTCTTACTGTTTTAAATGATCAGATTCAGGCCTATTTTGCTTATAGCTAACGATCCAAGTATTTTTAATCTCAGGGAAATTATATTACCATAATTCTTTCCATTGTTTTTTTTCCCTTGTTTCTTCTGTAAATATTCTCTCAGGAAAACCTTAAGCAAATATATTTTAAACATCTATTATATGTCAGGCACTGTCCTATACTGGGGATACAATTTTGAACCAGACAAGTTTCCTGCCTTCATAGAGCTTACTTTCAAATAGAAGAGATAGACTATATAAATAGGTGAAAATTATCGTGTAATTTCAAGTCATGTTAAGAACTGTGAAGGTAATAGACAAGGGTAAAATGGCCAAGAGAGACGGTGGAGCAATGTTAGATAAAGCAGTCTTATTCAGTTAGAAAAAAACAACAACAATCTCTGAGGGAGGAACATTTATTTATTTTTATTTTTTTATAATAAATTTATTTTTTATTGGTGTTCAGTTTGCCAACATACAGAATAACACCCAGTGCTCATCCTGTCAAGTGCCCCCCTCAGTGCCCATCACGCAGTCACCCCCACCCCCCACCCTCCTCCCCTTCCACCACCCCTAGTTCATTTCCCAGAGTTAGGAGTCTTTATGTTCTGTGTCCCTTTCTGATATTTCCCACCCATTTCTTCAGGGAGGAACATTTAATCAAAAAACTGACCAATAAAGGGTAATGGAAGAGGAATTCAAGCATGGAGAAAAGTTCAGAGGCTTGGGGGCATGGATAAGCTTGATATATCTAAAGAATGATACAAATAACTGCTAGATATCAGTAAGGAAGATCATGGTAGAAGATGAGGTGAGAGATTGTGTTAGTCACTTCTTATGCCCTGTTTCACATCCTCTCATCGTGGCTGAAAAGTGAAGTAGGAAAAAAAGAGTCCCAGAGGAGGTGAATGAACTTTGAGCATGTGGTCAGAGAAGTCTTTATGGAGATGACACTGGGGCAGAGATCTCAGTAAGGTAAGACAGCAAACCACTTGGATATTGGGTAAGTATATTCCAGAAAGAAGGAAGACCGAAGGCAAAGAACTTAAGGCGGAAGTCTTCTTGATGAATTCAAATCACAATGAGGTTAAGAACTGTTGGAGTGAAATAACAATTGGAGAGGGTAGAAGTTGCTCACAGAGCTCACAGGGGCCTCAGGGAACCAGCGGCCATCTGAAGGATCAGCTTTTATACTGAAAGACATCAGAATCCATTGGAGAGTTCTGAATGTAAAAGGAACATGAATGTAAGTTTTAAAGGAAGCATTTTGAATGCGGGGTTAAGAATAGACTATAGAGGCCAAAGCAGTGGTAGGAAGCCAACTTGAAGGCTGTATATATTAACCAGGATATAATAACTCATGGATCTATTTACAAAGTCTACCATCTTTACATTTATAAATTTTATGTATTCTTACTCTGATTTATGAAATGTTTTCATTTCTATTTCAAAGTAATTAATTCAACATATTTGAAAATATCTAACCTGCCAGATATGCTTCTAATTGAAAATGAAACTTTTATGCATTTTTATAAAATGAAGTTTTTGAATTCTTTATTCTTTGCTTTTTATTACTCCTTGTTCTTTGTTACATATTATGTCAATTATATCCTACTATTTACCTAAAAGAAATTTGGTAGAAATCAAGATAGTCAACAGTGTCATGTAATTGCTGTGATTTTGTGATTGATAATTTGGGTAAGCTATGGAATACTTTTACCTGTTTTTTAAGTGTTTTAAGGATCTTTGTTTATTTTCTAGAATATTCAGGGTTTTGATACTATTTTATAGAGTTTTAGTAGTATCTAATTCAGACAATTTCTCTCAAGTCATCAAAGTTGAAGAAATGCTATTAAAAAATTTTGAAGGGAAATAATGTTATCTCAGTCATTTTGTGAAGAAGGCAAATATTTGAAAACTTTTCTACTTCTAAGGACTTCTTGAGACCATTTAAGAGACAAGAGGATCCTACAAAAGGTAATTTTTTGGTTTACATTTTGCTAGCACCACTTATGTTGCAATATGGAGGAATATTTCTCTGTGTTTGCTTTAGCCCTTAGGAGTCTACTCTAGTTGCATGTTAGGTTGGGCTTTAGGGTATTGCATCACTGAGCTGCAGGTAGATAAACACAAAGAGTTAAATTCTCATCTGTTTTGGTTCTCTCTTAGCTTCAACAGCAGTTGTCATATGGAATGAAAATAAAGTGGAGAAAGGATCTGCAGGGGGAGTCAAAAGATAATACACAGTCAACAAGGTGAGTTTGCTCACTAATGAAGCCATGGCACGGTAACCTTCCATTGCTCTTAACAAAATGGAAGAAAGTCTGCTTAACACTTCACCATATAGCTGCTATTTTTTCTCCTCAGCAGGCTCATTTCTTTAGGGCACACAGAAAATAGACTTTTAAAGGATGCCCTAAACTACTTTTGTGCACAAGGGATATTTGAGGAAGTTTGAGGAAAAATATTATATAAAACCTTTTGGAACAATCTAGGACAAAAATAAAGATTTTTATGATCCATAGTTTTAAAAATTATGATGAATTCAAATATTTAATGGAAAGAGGTTAACTGTAATTGTCCTAAGAAATTTCTTATTTTCTCTATATTCCTAACAAAGTCTTCATTGATGTATATTCATGATAGAACAGAAGGAAAGATGGCTGTCTCTCAATTTCAGGTAATTGTATTAAATTCAACATCCTTTAAGAGTTGCCAACTCACAGGTCTTCCCAGAAGAAAATATGCCATTGGGGCTATTACATTCATCTTTACCCCACTAGACTATCAGACAAACAACTCGTGAATTTGAAGCTCCTGTTTGGCATACAGTAAGTATTCAATAATGAAAATATTTTAAATTAGTAGTCCATAGTTATGAAATGAGAAAATACATGTCTAATTTTTCCTTATTCTTCATGACCTTCACAATTTTGAGGAATATTATCTAGAATTTTGCAGAATGTTCCCCAGCCTGAGTTTGTCTGATGATTCTGTCATGATTAGAATGGAGTTATAAATTTGGGTAAGTTTAAAATTTGATCACATTGTATCAAAGAGTATATAATATCAATATGACTTACTACTGGTGTCTTTCTGTACTCTAATCTGTGGAAGTGAGTTACCAAATGTATCTCACAATCAAGAAGCTTATTGATGGAAGTGGTACTTACACATATTATTTGTGAGGTATAAGGAAGATTTGTATCTTCCCCTTTGACTAAGCAGCTTTAATAGGGAGCTTAACTGGCTTCCCAGTCTCCATAAGAACAGGCTTAGTTTTTATGATTTCCTGCTCTTTAACTCACAGAATCCCCATATCCCTCCAGAACCTCATAAAGATGCCCTTGATACAATATTCCTGAGAATGTCTGGAGGCAGATCTGGAAAATCTTCCTTCAAAGCCCTTAATGCTTCTAAAATTTTAGACCTTTCACTAAATCATTTGGAGGTTTTCAGAGATGGGGATCAGATTAACTTAGATGTAGATTTTAATTAACTTACAGTTGGTGACTCCTCCCTTTCTCTGAACTCAAGGTTCAGTCTATATAACATATTATTGACCAAACAAACATTTTGTGAACACCTGCTATATTCATGCCACTGTTCTAGGTCTTAAGGATAGTCCAGTGAATAATACAATCAAGATTGTTGCCCTTTTATTTAAGTAGTTAGAGAGGAAGACAATCTAATAAGCAAATAAATAAAAACAAAATAGAAATAAAACCCACAGAATTTATCCTTTGGGCCATGAGCCTCTAAGAGTAGTACAAAGAACAATGCTTTGCATATTGTAGATAGCCAATAAATGTTTGAATGTTGAATGTTGAAGATATTACTTGGTGGACATAAATGTAAGCAGATTCATAGATTTAAATAATATGAGACAACAACATCAAAATTTTCCTGAAATGATAGTGCATAATTGTCAAGTAGATGGACAACTGCATGAGCATTCATATTTGTATTTAAAACAAGTGTAATTGGACATAAATTATCAGCTAGATTGCTGTATGAATAATCTGCCAATATCTTTGGATTGCTTCACCATTCTGATTTAGAGCTATTTTCATAGAATATCTTGATATGAGAATAATCCCAAACTGCCAAAAATGGGGTAACTGTGCTTCACAGCACACTTGGGACACCCACTAGTGAGATGAGAACAAATTTGGAGAAATCAAGATAAACCTATGAAAAACTGATTAAGACAATAAAGCTAAGGTCGGAAACATGGAAACTGACTAAGTCAGAAACCTAGATTGGATCCACATTAACGTGCAGTGGCAAAACAAAAGGATCAGATCTGATTTGAAGGAGTAAGGTACTAAAACAGAGAGGAAGATGTTAAGAGATGTCTAGTTATCAGTCAGGGATTTATGATACAGGAAATAGAGCAGGAAAAACTAGACAAGAGACCACTCTCCCAAGAATAATGACTGGGTTTCAAATATAATCCCAAATGTAAACTAGAGGAAAAACAGACAAAAGGATGAGTTGGGTCCAATGGAATTTTATAGAGAAGGATGGTAGGGGATCCTGATACCTGGGCACACTCAGGTGTGGCCTCAGGGCACCAGTATGTAAACAGCCTGGAAGCACATTGACCATGAGAGTTATGTGCCTCCATATTTACTCTCATTGGTTTATTAAAGGTTTAATCTAAAGAAGTTCTTCAGTATGGGCAACATGAAGAGGCACAGGCTGACAACCACAATGTTAGTCTCCTTTCTGTATTTCTACTTATTTATACATATATGAAAATTTCAGCATTTGTTATTTAATTTATTCATTCCAGCATTTATTCAACAAACATCTGTGGACCTATTATGTAAACCAAGACTATGTTATCTGTACAATCCTGTTTGTGGTAGAACAGCTATTCATATTTTAGCAAAATACTGAAGCTATCTATATAATGGCCATGTGGGGATTAATTCTATCATGGATAGAATCCCAGGGGCAGCCTGAGGCAAAATAATCACACACAGATGTGCACATGCACACCCATACCACCCCCCTCACACACACACACACCCCAAACCTGAGGGAAATTTGAGCAAGTCTGTTTTTATAAAACTGAAGTAAGTTGTGTAAGTATTACATGTGAATATACTCTTGAATACTAAATAATTTCTTTTTTAAAAAAATTATTTATTTATTCATGAGAGACAGAGAGAGAGAGAGAGAGAGAGAGGCAGAGACACAGGCAGAGAGAGAAGCAGGCTCCATGCAGGGAGCCCGATGTGGGACTCGATCCCGGGCCTCAAGATCATGCCCTGGGCTGAAGACAGCGCTAAACTGCTGAGCCACCCAGGCTGCCCTACTAAATAATTTCTATTGGTGAATGAAACAGTCTTTATTTGCATTGGACAAGGTCATTGATAAAAAGACAATTACCACTTTTTTGAGCCACAAAGTAGGCAAAAGCAAATCTCTATTAGGTGCCTATCTAGGGTAAGATACTACGTTAAAGGTTCACAAATGGGGACTTCCTTAACTTTTACAACCATCATATCAGATACAGCTTCAGTCCCTTATCATTAACTAATCTGCTACTTAGAAGATTTAACCATCTTCAAGAAATCCTCATGACTTACAAAAATGCTTAATTTTGCTACAATACATTCTGATTCAAGTATACCTTGAGGTCAGTATCCATAATGTGATGATTTCTTCAACTGATTGGGATCTCACCCTCACCATTGGTCTCCTCTCTCTTCAAGTGAGCTCATATCAACTAGTAACAAACCTAACTTGAAGGAAACAAAACAAACAATACTCCTTTCGAAAGTTGCCTTGACAAAAATCGAATAGGACATTGGTCCCTTATGTATAGAAACATTAAGATAAGAAGGTAGTACTTACATGTGTTTTTTTTTTTTTTTTTTTTTTTTTTTTTTATGTTTTATACCACCTTATGCGGGAGCATCTTTGCTCTAGTGGTCTAACAGAGACAGAAAACTCCATGACTATCAGACCGAAGCTGCTGCATTATTATTCCCATTCTCCAGACAAGGAAACTGAAGCTTAAGACAAGTAGAAAGCATGATGCTTGTCAAACTAGCAAATAGAGGCAAAGAACCTGTCTATATACACAGTTCATGTGCTTTTTGCACAGTTACTATGATCATGAGTTGAGTTGGAGATGGACTAGAAACAATCTTTCTTCCCAAAGGTCTCTTCTATGATGTCTTTGTTTCTTTTTTTTTAAAAAAAAAACAAGGGAAGAGATGTACTTTATGAGAAAATTGTCAAAAGGAGCAAAAGGACAACCCCAATGTGGAAATGGATTAAAGAAGACCTACGGGAAAATTCAGAATGAAAAGGAATGCCATAGAACCTTTAAAAATAGAGGCACTTCTTTGTCTTGGGGACATTAAAGGTCTTGTCTAGAAATGCCACGTAAAATAAATTGAACCACACTCAGATCATTCACCTTGGGAGAATGAGTCACGCAATGTGCAAACTTTAAGCTGTCACTTTCAAAAACTGTGAGACTGACCTAAGACTTCACCTCTAGCAATCAGAATTGCAAAGTTAAAAAATTAAATGAAATAGCCAGATGTTGCCTTTAGTGGAATTGATGCCTTAGTTTAAACCACTGCTAGTGGAAGAATATACAGAAAAAAACAGCACTGACTTTTATTGACCTGAACTAGATCTCAGAACAGCTTTAATAGGCTACAACTTACCTAAGAAAATAAATCCTATCAAGGAATCTGGACTCTATCCTGTAGATTAAAGTTGGTGTAAGGGCATCATTTAGAACTTAAACCAGAGCAACTCTCCCAAGAGTAGATCCTATTTCGCTCTGATGTGCTTCCAGGTTATTCTATACTTGTCTCTACATTATTAACTTTTTTGTTGTAATGACATACTCCTCTGTATAGTCCTTGACTATTAGCTTTTTGAGGGTGGGAACTGGGTCTTGTCCACTTTTACCTCAGCACATGGCATGGTGCAAGCCACACTGTAAAGTCTTAATAAGTATTAGAATGAGTGACTGGTGTTTTGCCATTATCATGGAACCTAGACTGAAGGGGGAAGAAATTAGAAGAGGAAGAACCATTGGTATTATTACTACTGAGGAGGGGAAATAGAATTAAAATTGTTTGGTAACTAGTTAAAAAAAAGTAAAGACAGAAGGGAGAGATTGATGTTTATGCCTGTGTTTCTTTCTAGGTGACTGTGAGTAGAGATGTAATTAATCAGTATCAGGAATACAAAGATAGAAGCAAGTTTGGAGAATAGGGATAATGACTTTTAACACTTAAGGATTTTATGTCTTATTTGCAAAACTGTGCTTGTATTCATGGCCTGAGTAACAGTTCTGCTTCACCACACACTACAGCATATCACCAATAGCATTTAGTAGTTTTTGCATTAACTTCTTATCCTTACCTCTTCTTATTCTTTCATAATTAACTAAGTAGTATGTTATTCTTTTAGGAGGAGTTATTTTCCTTGCCAAACATTTTCCTGGAGCAAGTCCTTCTGAGTTATTTATGTAAAATGTGTTTAGCTTCGTTGTCATGACTGAAAATAACTTGTTCTCAACCTTCTTAGCAATTTCCCTGAGAAAATGTGCAGCCAAATTCCAGAGAGTGCACAAGTCAATTACCTTTGGTGGGTCTTGATTTAGTGACTGAAGTGCTGTGCATAAGTCATCACTGCTATCTTCTGAGTGTCCTTTTTCAAGAACTGAGATACATGGGAGAGGTCAGAGATATGGTGGGGAGACAACTGTTTTTAAATCCCAGTCTTGTCACATTTACTTAATCTCCATGAGCTTCAGTTTCTCTAACTGTAATCATATCTTTAGTAATACTCATCGTGCTGCTGTAAAGATGAAAAGAAATAATGTAAGAGGAAGTTTCAAATGCAGATGTCCAATTACATGTCCATTCAGTTGCTGCTTATGCTTGTGTTTGAAGATTTTTGTCTTATATAAAAAAGATGTAAAATTCAAGACTAACTAAAGAACAAATAGAGAGCCACTAAAATGAAGAGATAGAAAACCTTATGATGTTATTTTTTAATGTGAAGATAACACTAAGCTTGTAGATTGTGAAATATATACTATAAAAGTGTCAGAATTCAAAAATATTTCAGCAAGCTTAAATAGCGATTTGGAAATAATTTAATAGGGTAAAAGCCCAGGGACTTTTAGTTGACTCCTCAGCTCACTGAATAACAATATACTTGCTTAAAAAGGGAATCCAATTCTAATCTGTATTAGTAGAGCTGAAGGGTCCAGAGCAAAAAAGGTAACAGTCCACCATTGTACTTGTCAGTCATCAGAGATCATCATGTAGAGGAAGAGGGAGATTTGTGCAAAGACTGGTATGGTGATGTAATATCATATAAGTGATAGTCAAAGAATTGTGGAAGCTTAAGACAAATATTAATTGTATCTTCAGTGAAATGAAATAGGGGAATAAGGTATGCTTTATTCCCCCATCCCAGTTACCTATTGCAGCATAACCAAACTTAGTTGTCTAAGACAACAAACTTTTAATTATGCTCATGGCTTTTGTAGGTCAGGATTTAGAAAAAGCACAGCAGGAATCTGTCTCTTCTCCATAATGTCAGCTGAAATGATGTCTTAGTTTTTGTTCAAGCTGCTGTAACAAAATGCCATAGACTTATCAACAACAAAAATTCATTTCTTACAGTTCTAGAGAGGCTGGAAATCTGAAATCAGGGTGGCTGGCTGAGTTCTAGTGAGAATCCTCTTTTGGGCTGTGGACATCTGACTTCTCTTTGTATCTTCCATAGCCAAAAACAGAGCTAGGTCTCTAGCCTATTATAAAGATGTACTAAACCCATTTGTGAGGTTCCACTCTTCATGCATGAATTACCTCCCAAAGATAACTTGATGACATAGCCTCACATGCCTCAAATGCTTGACTGTTAGTATATGGATAAGCCAGAGGAGTCACTACCAGGAAATTGTATTAACTAATAAATCTGGATCCTAGGCTAGGATGGCAGAATGACAGACTCAGCTGTGCTGTCAACCATGGCAATTATGGGGCTTCTCCAGCTTCATGACCTCAGGATAGCCTAACTCCTAACATGGCAGCTCTGGGTTCCAACAATAAATGCTCCAATGAATAGGGAAGAAACTCCATGGCCTTTTATGATTAGCATTGGAAGTCACAGAGTATCACCTTTGCATAATCTATTGTTTGAAGCTGTCAGAGTCAACCTAGATTCAAGGGAGGGGATATAGTTCTCACCATGCCTTAAAATGTTCGGGGAACCCCAGGTGCCTCAGCAGTTTAGCACCTGCATTCGGCCCGGGCCTGATCCTGGAGACCTGGGATCGAGTCCCATGTCGGGCTCCCTGCATGGAGCCTGCTTCTCCCTCTGCCTGTGTCTCTGCCTTTCTGTCTCTCTCTCTCTCTCTCTCTCTCTCTCTCATGAATAAATAAATAAAATCTTAAAAAAAAAAGTACATGAAGACATCGAGGAGCGCACATGATGAGATGAACATTGGGTGTTGGCAAATTGAGTTTAAGTAAAATTTAAAAACAAAGAGTATTTGAAGACAAGGATCTCGTTACTCTGTGAATCTCAGAAGAGCAAAAAACTTGGAATTTGAATTACTACCATTACTTGGTGACAGTATTTAAAACAGAAAAATCTCGTGAGATTATCTTGAAAGTAATTTTCAAAGCATGGATGAGAAGCCAAGTGAGAATGGTTCAGTATTCATAGGTAGTTCATCATCCTAAAGGTGGAAAGTCACAAAACAAGAGCATGTGTGATATCCAAATTACTTGTATTCTAGACTATGGCTTGTATCCAAGAGGGGATTCATGGCAGGTCACTATATGTAATTATGTATGAAGTTTTCTGAGCAGTCATAATTTCTGCTATTGAATAATGTCTAGTTTATTAGTAAGGAAGGGAAAGTGAAATTAGATCATTCTATTCTTGTTCACAAAAGGGAGAATACACAGGCTAGACTAACTGATAGAAAGTAATAGGAGCATCTTTTATTTGCAGCTATGAATTCATGGGTCCAGTCGTTTAGAACAAGATCATACCTAAAAGAGAAAAAAGAGTACTAAGGATTAGGAGTGAGAAACAAACAACTGACCTAAATGAATTGTCAGTTCAGTGAAGATTTGAGCTATGTATCTAGAGTTGACATGCAAGATCAAGGGTCAGAAAATTTAGAGACAATAAAGCAAAACTACTAGATAACTAAAAACTGGCCAGTTCAAATAAATGCATATCAAGGATGGGCTTTTAGATATTCCATCATGTATTCAGGACAGGTCCATGATCTTAGGTGACAGATAGAGCCCATAGAAATAGGATCTCACAGGGATGAGGTGAAGAAGTCTTATGTCTTTATCCACCTTTATCCATATTTTATGCACCTGCTCAGCATGGCTCACTAAACCATTGGGCATGTATGAGACATGGATCAGGAGGAAGACAAATAACAGTATTGCCAAACCTGTATCATGTTCCATGAATGAGACATAGACAGGAGGAAGACAAATAACACTATTGCCAAACCTGTATCATGTTCCATGAATTCATAGTCAAATATCAGGCCAAGGCAATTATGAATAAGATGGTTTCCAGACCAGATATTTCCAAGAACATCAGGGGCTAATATTTAACTGGCTTCAAATGTGGATCTAGAATAAGGCAGTGAAGAGAAGTGAGGTTGTCTGTGGGCATAAGAGACGTCTGGAATGAGATGGAGCAGATAAAGATTTAAAGAGGTGATAGGACACTTAACACTAAGGAACACATTCCTTACCTCTCTAATGTGTATAAGGGAATTTTGCTAGAAAACTTACATATTATTGCATGGAATTATTATGAGAAACAAATAAGTTTGCATTTTCAAAGTACACAGAAAGTATGTGTTTAAAAAAAACTCAAATAAATATTGGTTGAATAAAATATCTTTCCAAAGTTGTTCCCTGTTTACTCACTGAGCATCTTCATCTTTTTTAGGCCATGTGTCCTTCATTACATGGGCTACTTGCATCTGGCTTTTATATTCTGGTTGCTATATTTAGATATTTTAATTGACTCCTTTCACAGGGCAAGGTGTGTGACTCAATCATTACTCCCAGCTAGTACATTGTTCATTGTAATTTGCTCTTCAGGGTTTAGTGACTTTGCTTGATCAAATTTGCCTAAAACAGACAAGCCTACACTTCCCAAATATGAACTGTTAAAGAAAAAAAGCAAATTATAATGTCTGTTTGTAAAAGTCTGGAGATTAGTGAATAGAATCTAAGCATAGGGAAGCCCCAGTGGCTTAGTGGTTTAGCGCTGCCTTCAGCCCAGGATGGGATCCTGGAGACCCAGGATTGAGTCCTGTGTCAGGCTTCCTGCATGGAACCTGCTTCTTCCTCTGCCTGTCTCTCTATGTCTCTCATGAATAAATAAATAAAATCTTTAAAGTAAAAAAAAATAGTTTAAGCATAATTCAAGTAATAACTAGTAATTTATGAGTTTAAGTCCAATAAAATTGACTGTATTCTGTGGCTTTGCCAAACATTTTTTTCACTCCTCCCTCTGTTTTTTTTTTCATTTATTTTTGTTTTACTTATGAAAATGGCTTCATTTAAGAAGAGTTTCAACTTTCAAAAAGAGGTTAATCAAACTGTCAGTCTGAGTTAATTAATTTAAACTGGTTTTTATTTTATCCTTTGCTAAAACTAGATTCTCTGAATGAAAAGCAACTCTAAGGATATTGAATCCTCACACACACACAAAGAAAACATTAACTGCCACAGGTAGGCTGATAAAGTCTAAATCACTTAAAAAAATTTTTTTTAGCTTGCACAAATTAATTAGAAACATCTTGGGAAATGGAGCGAAACAAAAAAAAAGAAAATAAAAATTACCTATTTTTTATATAATATGAATTTTATGTTCTTTCCTTCAGATTATGTATGCACATCTACATATTACATGCATGCATATATATAAATATACGTACATTCACATGTACAACACTGTGTATTTTTTAAACATAATTTCAATTAATTTAAAAAATCATGTGAAACACATGTACAAATAATTCTTATAATTGAATTCTTAGTATCTATTTTTCAGTTTATATGGGCCATATGTCCTGTTTGATACTTCAGGTACATTCTTAAAAATAAGCCTGAAATTAAAAAGTATATTAAGTACAAGCTTTTCAATAATTATTTCCTAATATTTTCCTATTGAAATGTTCAAGGGTGTTTATAATGGTGAAAAACCTATATTAGCACAGAAAGCTGGTGATAGTTTCCATCTTTGTGCCAGAAAACATAAGAGCATTCTATAAAACATAAAACAAAGTCAGGGGGAAAAAATCAACCACTAATAACAAACTCTAGCAGGGGATCCAGAAAAGTGTTCATCCAGTAACTTGAGGTCTGAAGGTGACAAATAACTCTATTAGTGAGAACTGAGGCATGTGGCTATATACCTAGTTGCAGGGAAAGTTGGCAAATACATTTTCAAGCCACCCAGAGCAGTCCTGTGTTCTGCAACTCTATTACTATGGAAGAAGGGAGACTAGACTTTAGCAATCAATCAACAGTGCCACCATATTCTATAATTATTATTCACTGCAGAAAAAGTCATTTTAATGACTACACTTTTGTTCCCTGTAATTTAAATCCCTCCTTTCTCTATATCAAATCAAGTGTCTATAAAAGGCAAGTCTTTACAAGACTTTATAGCTGTTACAGAATAAAAATGCAAAATACATGGACCATAGATTGCACTGGCAACTTTTGATTATATTGGATACTTGGAGTTAAAATTGACCAGCCCAGGGCCCCCACCTTTGACCTGAGGAATCAGAGAAAGAATCAAGTACTTGTATTACAGCTGCTAGAAAATCCTTATTAGCCTTGGGACTGGGTTTGTGAAAACCAATCAAAATGATATTTTCTGTTGTTCTCCCTTTAAATTATACATGTATATAATATATGTATTAAATTATAAATATTTATATGTAAAATTTACCATATTAAATTGTAAATATAAATATAATACGTATTAGGTATACATGTAATATATATTAAATCACTTAATTATATAATTTAATTTTTACATAATTTAATAAAATAATTGCATACGGAATTTAATAAAGAAATAATCTCTAGTATCGAGATAGATATGCATAGAGATCCTAGAGATCTTCTTTTTTTTCCTATGTTGTTCCTTTTCAATTCACCCTGATACTGTTAGATTGGTGAAATAGCTTCTTGATTTTTCTCTGAAAATACTGACTAGAAGTTTTAAAAATTTTCTTCTGTCCTTTGAATTTTCTTATATACTCAAGAATCTACTTTTAGTTTCTTCATTTGTGTTTTTTTTTTCTTTTTTCATGCTCCAGGCTTTCTCAAATGTCTAAGTATTTCCATTTTTCTTGTTGTTTTTTATTGTTTTTCCATTTGTATCTAAGAATGAGAAGTTAGAGAAGTAACCAAGGCAGTACTTTCAAGTGACTTGATGCTTGAAGGTCTTCGTTTTGGTATGAATTGTGGAGATACAACAGTACACTTGGCATTCCTAAAGACCAGTAGGAGTGGTGGTTTTACTCTGATGTGAAAACAAATCCTAGATCATTCACTCAATTTTTAGAACAAAAACTTCTAAAAAAAAAAAAAAAAAAAAGGAACTTCTAATTTTTACTTTGGAGAAAATGCTTAATTATGAGTCACTGAGTGCATGGAGGTGGGAGGAAAGTGAGAATTCCCTATACTATATGTAAACTCTTTATTACCTTTACAGTGAAGCCCATTTTTATTCCAAACCTCTTTCCTATGCACCTTTGCTTGTTCTGGGCTTCTCATTCTAAATCTTTCAATCTCTCATCCATGCCAGCCTACTCCAGGCATATGACATGCTTCATGTTTTTATACAGTGCTTCACCAGTGTCTTCAATCGGCTTTACTTCTTTCAAAAATGTATTTAATAATGTTGATTATGAGATTCAATACTTTTATTTCTTTAATACAATTTTAAGGGACTTAATGAGGATAAAGTGATTAATTCATAGACTAAGTCTACCATCTTGAATCAGTTGCATATTTATATACAAATAGAATATTATTGTACATACTGTTTTGAAATTTTCCTTTTCAGTTAAATAGGTATCAAAAATACATTTTAGGGACACCTGGGTGGCTCAGCGATTGAGCATCTGTCTTTGGCTCAGGACATGATCCTGGAGTTCCATGACTGAGTCCCTGTGAAGAGCCTGCTTCTCCCTCTGCCTATGTCTCTGTCTCTCTCTCTGTCTCTCATGAATTAATAAACAAAATCTTTTAAAAATACATTTTATTCATTAAATACCTTCCTATAACAGTATTTTAATAGTTACATGAAATAACATTTAATGGGTGCATACAAATTAATACACTTATTTGGGATAAATTATTTCCTCATTTTCCCCAGTTTTAAATAGTGATCAATATATTCTTTTGTATTTAAGTCTTTACCCTGTCAATAATTACACTCAAGATAAGTGCCTGTGAGTTAAATTACCAACTGAATAAAAAATACAGATTCAAAAACTGATGAGCTGCCAATTAGTATATACAAAGCTGTGACAATTTATATTTCTTTTTTTTTAAGATTTATTTTTTATGTATTTTAGGGGTAGGGGTAAGGGAGAAGCAGAAAGAGTTTTAAACAAACTCTGTGCTGAGTGCAGAGTTCAATGCAGGGCTCAATACCACAACCCTGAGACCACCGCCTGAGCCGAAACCAAGAGTCATATGTGGAAAAAAAAATACCCATTCTCTGGGTTTTATTATTTTCATGATGAGCCAATAGATAGCAATTAGAGTTTATCATTGTTTAATTTGCATATTTGATGACTGCACAAATTGAAGAAAATTTTATATTTTTACTAATTATTCGTCACTTTTGTTGAATTATCTATCTATACTCTTTGCCCATGTTTCTATTAACTTGTTCTCATATTTCTAATTGATTTCAAATACAGGGAAGATATCAAACTTTATCTTTTTACTTTTCTTAATATTTTTCCAAATTTATTTTTAATATTTTTGTTGGTTTTGTTGATTTATTGATCTAAAAGTTATGTTGTAGAGAAACAAAATATATCACATTGATTCTATATTTTATCTCCATTACTATCATGTTTTAAAGTTTGTCTATCTCCAAATTCTATAAGTTGTCACTTTTTTGGTAATATTTTTTATTTATAAATATTCCAGGATCTAATTAATCTACAACCTAACTTGGTAGACCTATGAGCAAGGATTTTCCTTAATTTTTTGCCAGATATTTAGCCAAATGGTCTCCAAACTATTTATGAAAGATATGGATTTTACAGATTGATTTCAACTGCCAAGCAAATTAGAAACATAAATATGTGGAGAACTAGCATCTATTATCTTCTATTCCATTTCGTTTGTACCTTGTGTGTGTGCATATCCTTCCTCACCCTAGAATGAGGCAACAAACATGTGGGCATGCTCAATTTTTCTTAACTGGTATGGAAAATGAGGGAGTCTTTGGTGTAGATTACTTTCTGCCTCTGTGGCAATCGAGTACTTCTCTCATATACACAGCAAGTGAATGTGCACAATACCTATTCAAAATTTCAGAATGTAAAAGACTTCATTTAGCCATCTATCATCCTAACTTAATTAGGATCTAATTCTTGGAGTACATGGATTTTAGGAAAACTAAAACATGTAAGGTATGTATTGTCCTCAAGATTGTCCTGGGAATGCCAAGGGAAAAAAAAATCACACACACAAACCTGTTTCCTTCACAGAATGGTACCAAGAGGCTGAAGAATGAGCAGTTTTAATAGTTTTCATGTGTCCATGAGTCAGGGGAAAGGCTGTGAGGGAATTATAAAGGAACTTGCTACCTTCCTCTTTCCAGTCCCCTATTCCATAAAGCTAGTCTGAACTATGATATGGCCTGGAACCCAGATTACTCCATTTATTATTTCTCATCTAGCTCTACCTTCTCATTCATGTCACTTCCAAGAAAATAACATTATTGAATAACTAAACAGACTTAGTTTATGAGACTTAGGTTTAGTGTTAGTTTTCTCCATTTTCTATTTCCTCCCTAATCTCTTTTAATGTTTATAGCAAGAGCTTCAGTGAAATTGAATTCTGTGTACTGTATGTGATTTTTGAGCCAGCACTCTATAGTTTCTTGATTCAGTTGTTGAGAATTGATTAATAGTAAATACATAATGAAATAGTGTTCAACATGTGTATAACATGTGATGTTAGGTACTTTCAGGGGTTAGCAAATCTGCTTTTGAAGAGGAAAAGAAATATGTATTAATTAGCTAACGCAGATCATAGAACAATAATTATTATAGGTCTTCTTTTAAATTCCACGGTTTTACAATTGGACAAACTGGATTTGAATCCTGTCTTGGCCTTCTATTATTGATCTTACTTTGAGAAAGTCTTTAATCCTTCTGGGTTTCAATTTCCTCATCTTTGAGTATTAAATGAGATACAGGCCAGATGCATAAATGTTCAACAAGTGAGAGTTATTATTTTTACTAATGTTCTTTGTTTTCCTTCAAATGCCCCTTTATTTTCAGCAATGCTACTCAAAGTGTGGACCTTGAACCAACAATACTAGCATCAAGTTTGTTAGGAATGCACATTCTCTGGCCCCCACCTGGACTTACTAAATTGGAAATTGTAGAGGTAGAGCCCAGCCATCCACAGTTTAAGAAGCTGTCCAGATAATTCTGATTCAATACCAAGTTTGAGCTCCATTGATTTACATCATATCACCATTAGTATGAAATTTTCAATAAATCTTACTGGACCAAAAATAAAATACAACTAAAAACCATCATGGCAGCCACACATGACAAAATAATTATATATATGACACATTCATTCTTAATTTCCATGAACTAAATGGATGTGTTAGCAGTATTTACCAGGATAAGCTAATGATTCACAAGCATTATTCCAAGCATTGATATGCTAATGGTCAAGACTGGAATCATAGACTCAGCTACACCTCATTGCTTTGTATAAATAAGCTCTACGATATTTTATTTCTAATCGTATCTCAAATAAAGGCCAATAATTTGAAATTTTTCCATGTTATTCTCCCTTCAATCTTTTTTTAAAAAGATTTTCATTAAATTGTTTTGAGCATGAGTCAGAAATATCTCCTGGGCTACACCACCAAGTAGTTATCCACATATGGAGAGAGTTGAGATGACTCTGACCTCCAACACTTTGCTTAGAAAACTGCCTTCCCAGAAATTTAATGTGTGAATTCTATGGTTTCAATTTTCCTGCATTATAGGTATCAGCTCAAACTGGCAACTGCAGTCTTTGAGGTCAGAAGACAGTATTAATAGACACACCGTTAGTATTGCAGCTGTGTTAATGTAAAGTTTGAACCCACTGGTCTGAAAAAAAAAAAAAAAGGCAAAATGTATGTGAAACTTTCTGTAACTCCTCACAGTGTGAACTTTTACTCAGGTTTTCAGAACTGACTTCCTCCTCTACCCCACTCTCATTCCCACTGGGTTTTTTTATTCATGTTTTAAAAATTGCAGGAATCTATTGTTAAACATTTATAAGAATTTCTTTTACTTTTTCAAGACATTCAAGTAGTGGTGCCTTTTGAAATATCATCAGATACAGAGCTCCCTTTGGGAAACCATTAAGTCAAAAAATTTACTTTCTTTTCCCTAAGGTAATACAGTGGTTTATCATTCACTTTCTAAATTCCTTAATTTGGTTCCCAAGAAGTTACCATTTTATGTGCATTGTCAAATATCTGATGAGAATCTACTTACTTTAAAGCTGTTAGAATAGTTCTCAAAATTCCTAAAGGGCTTAAGTTTTGAAGGCTTTCTTTAGTGACTTCTTCAAATTTTGTGTTTCTCTTTGGAATGCAAGATAGCAACTGTGAATGGAATGAGTTTGAATTTTTCAGATAGCAGTTTAGTTTTAAACCCTAAAATCATTGCCATTTAGTTTTTAAAAATACATGGTAATATTAAAGGGAAAACAAACATAAAATAAGCATGTACTTCAAGAGCAATGATCATTTTACCTTTTTAAATTATGTGCCCTTTACAAACTTTAGACAGATACCTCAGAGCCAGTAGAGAAACAATGCGAAAAAGGATGGGTTTGGGAGCTAAGAGGGAAATGACTGCTTTACCGTGTATTAACTCTGTCTCCTTGAACATGCCACCTAGTGAACTTTTATAACTACGAATTCTCTCAGATGTACTGCCAAAGATTTCGATTAAATTGCTCTGAGCTAGATTCTAGGCATCCATAGTTTGTAAAGCTCCCCAGGTGATTCCAATGAGCGGCCACCGTTCAGAATCACTGCACAAAGGCATCAGTCCTGCACCTTTCATGGGCTTCAGAAATACCTGTGGAGATTTTCCAAATTTCATATGCCCGGTTTTTAACCTTGGATGACTCTGATTCAATAGAATGGGACAGATTATCCTTAGGAGTTTCAGGAAGATTTTTTGGTGTCACTATTTTAGAATGTCTAAAATCTTAGAGCTGTTCATGTTACCTTAATTCTGCCTCAGTTTCATAATGGCTTCTAAGTGACTTCTACATTTTCTCAGTTGATGACAACCATTTTGTGAAATAGATATGGCAAAAATTGTCACCCCTACTTGACAGATCAAAATACTTGAGTTTAGGAAAACTAGGTAGGCTTACTGTTAGCGCTGGGTAAATGACAAAGATTAAATTCATGTTTGGGTTGTTTTAATGTCAGTAATAACTATTATAATTTATCCAGGGTTTACTATTGCTAGCTATTGTGCTAAGAGATTTATGTTACTTTTTATATTAATTAACTGACTTATGTCAGTTATTGTTTCCTGCTTTTCTTTTCTAACTGAGGAAATTCCAGGAAATAGTATTATTTTATTCAAATGTGGTGGTAAGCCAACTAAGCCTATGTGGAACACTGAAAATTATACTGTGAAATTTCTGCTATTTGCTTACTGATTGGAAGTCCTCACTCATATCAGGGGCCCTTCCAATAAAGAAGAGGAGTCTTTGAAAGAAAGTGTGTCAGGGATATTTATATCCACTGACTAGTGATCAATTCACCTGAATCAAATCCAACACATTACACAATTTTAGTCATGACAGAAGAGTACTGTTTTGAATATGACTGAAATTGTGAAATGTATTCAGTTTTTAAATAATCAGGAAACATGTTTAAAGATTAATATTTTAAAATTCATTGACTTTTTATGAACATAAAATAATAGAAATTCGAGGGATCTCAAAATCTATTACTTTCAAAATCAGGTCTCTATATGTAGAGTTTGCTTGTGTAAAACTTCAAATAATAAATATGATTATAGTTGTTATAAAAATATTGTGTTGAAAACAATATTACAATCTTCCAGAAAACTGTTTCCATACCATGATATCCAGTGGCTTGGTTTTGGTTTTGTAGGGTGAAGATAAGCAAGTTTTTCTTCAACATAATACTTGTAAAAATATTCAAAGCATTTTCATCCCCTCTAATACTGTAATTGATGAAAACACAATTGGTTGACTTTCTGTTCATATTAAACTCTCATTGATTTTTTTTCCTTATGTATACACTTCTTTAGGGAGAGAATCAGACTGAAAAGCTTACCTTTTCAATATTTATCAGAGATTATTTTCTGTTTCAGTCTAGTAAGAATTTCCCTCTCTGCTCCGATCCTTTCTTTTCCTTTTTTAGAGCCTGTGTTTAGACTTGGAAGAGTAAACTATAGTATTAGCCCTCAGTTGAGGAAAGAGACAAAATAAAAAAGTGATTTTTATGACATTTCTATAGATTTATAAGATTCAGTACATATTTCTTTTGTTTAGGGCAAAATTATGAGACTGTTGCTTCCCATAATTTCTCTTTTACAAATGCTAACTCTATGTTATTTAACAAGATGACAATTTCTGCATAGCTGGACTTCTAAGGTGGGCTATGCCTGTTTATCTCATTTTGATGCTTTTATTATAAACTATATTTTCAACAACATAGATCAAATTTTTCAAGATCCTATCTTACAAAAGAAAGACTTCTAATAACTACTTATCTTTTCTATTGCTTCTAGTTATGAAATGACTGCTGTCTGTCTGTGGATTAATTACCCAAGAGAAAAACCATCACTGGAATTATGGAACTTTTAATGTTAAAGAACATTAAGTAACATTTACACCAATACTTTTATTTCAAAATTGGATTAATTTCAATCCAAAAGGTGAAGTGGCTTGCCCAAATCTGGGAAGCTAGGTCATAGTTCAAAGGTGACATAAACTAAGGAAATTATCCTCATCTGTTGTCTAGGTTAATGCTCCATTAATTGGCATCTCTTATATTCGTTATAAAGCCCTTGAGCAATATTAACCCTGAGGAAATTCATGTTTTAATAGTGTGAAATATTGTGTATATGTATTTACAACACAGTATGTTTTCCATGAAAGTATCAGAAATAAAACACTGACAAAGAGTAGAAAAAATGACTTTTAACTGATGAGTCAAGGAAGAACTTTCAGGAAGGATATTGCTTGATCTGCATTTTGAAAGAGAAGCTATTGCAAATATAAATAAACAAATAGCTTCTAAAGGTAAAGTGAGTATGATATGCAAAGATATGCCTCTTTAGGAAACAAGGCCCAATTCTCTGCCTAGAATGTAAATTTTATAAGGAAGAGGAGAGCAACAAGAGATTAAGATGAAGACAAGCAGATGGGAGACCCTATGTATCAAGCAAGGGGGTTTGGACATTAGCCTTTATTTTGTATGCAACTGGCATTGAAATGATTTAAATTTCAATGATTAGAAATTTTATTCTAGGTTTTCTCTTCTCTCGCTGTATATTTTCTGATTCATTCATGATCTACTACATGTGGTTGCCTATAAATGTGTTTGTCTATTTAGTCACAGCCTCTATTTTGAATTCCATGATTATTGAGTATTTCTATGGAGAGATGCTGACTAAAGCATAGATTAAATATTAATAATACTGCATGTATTATATTATCTCCCAACTTTGTTCTTATGAGCTATTCCTGATACATGCTAATGATAACAGTAGTTGTCTGGAAAGTGGTTGAATTTTTTTTATCTCTCTCCAACCAGCCAGAAGGCCTTCGGGATGTAATGAGAAAGACCAAATCCCTCTTAAATATTTTCTCTTAACCTATCTCAAAATACGGTATTGATCCTATGCTCGTATGCATTTTTCTAAATAAATATACTGTTAGAAAGAAATATCTTTTACATATGGTACATACTATATTTTATGTAGTAAATCAATAGTATTTTCTCTTCAGTGATATAGTTTTACCTAATTTCTAAGGGCAATGAGAAGTCATCACTGTAAAAACCAAGAAACAGAAAAATTTATGCAAGTCCCTCATTTCTGAAATCCCAAAGAATCCTATTTGTTCAGTAAGTTAGACTCCTATCTATCATCTGCTTGATCACTTTTGTGGACACAGGATCTAGTTACTATAGTGTAAAAGAGCTGGGTGATGAAAAATGAATTCAACGTCTTAGCAAATAATCTTTGGAGAAAGTAGTATTTGAAAAAGAACAATCTGGTTAAGATATATGCTTTCATCTGAATGCAGATTAAGGGAATTTGGTTGCCATTGCCCACAGGTACTGGAGAATTACCATTCTTCAGCACATCATGATCATAAAGAGTGGGAGACAATAAGACTAAGTTTATATAAGGTGGCTCAGCATGTTGAGCAAATGTTATTCTCATTACAATGCAGTTTACCTGCAATTGAATCTCAGTTCTGGTCCTCCTAGTTATTTATGTTTTTCTCAACTACTAGATGCTAATGGAAAAAAAATTACCTCCCAGATTTTGGTAGGATTAGATAAACTTTCTCATTTAAATTAGTACATGTCATTGCATATGTTCAAGAAAGTTTAATTCCCCTTTATTGTCTATACTTTGTTGGGAATTTCTGAAACAATACATTACATACAAATATAATTCAGTTGTAGGAATTAAAAGTATCTTCTGAGCTATATTAATAGACATATAGACAATACTTTAAAGGAATTATACAGGGACATTTCCCATAAAGGGGTAACATAAAGGTGATTCTAAGGAAAAGAATGGCTGTTTTACTGTTACTTTTTTTCCTGTATACTTTATAAATGATAGTTTTGTGTGTTGTATATAATTTTAAGAAAACAAAAGAATCCTAATCATTTATTAGTCTTTTTTCTATAATTAAATATATTAGCTTATAATGCTATTTATGCATATGCAATAAGCCTGATGATCTTCCCATAAGATGGATTTAGACAAACTGAAATTCCAAATGATATGCAAATGAGTTATTTCATAAATGGAACATGACTCAAAGATGTCAAACTCATTGATTTAGGTTGATGTCTTAGAAAATAAAATATATGAGACAAATAATAAAAAGTAATGCATTCTATTTGCTATAAGAATACACTATGCAAAATCAGAGTGATATCTATCATATGTATACTTATAATATTTCATAAATATATTAGCCCAAATTATAGGACATAATTCCAATGATATTTCTTTCTAAGAGGGAAAGCTTTTCCCACCATTTTGTACTTGTGCTTATTGATTTCCTGTTGCTTCCCATGAATGTAATGGAGGTGACAAAGATGGATGCTGGTGATACACTTACTTATGTGCCATAGCTGTCCCTTTTACAAAGTGGAAAAGTGATCTGCTTATGTAATGTTGCAGACCAGATTCTCCCTCCGACACCAATTCAGAATTCCCCTTGTTATCTTCTGGGTGTGTGAGAAGATATTTAGGAACAAAGTGTATCCCTAAGAGAAAATACAAATAAGCCATACTATTTTCAGGCCAAACTTATTCCTTCATGATTCGTGACACAAGAATACATTTTGTTGGTATTCATACAGATAAATTAACAATGACACTATTATACAATTTCCAGTACACTGTTACATAAGTGGATTTTGCATAATTTATGCAAATAAATTGCTGTATATTCAGCTGAACCATTAAATCACCTCATTTCCAAATATCTATTCAATTAAACTAATGAAGTTGTAGAACATAGTTATAGAACAAATAATAGCAGAATATAGAGACAGCTGTCAATATAATTCCACTCTGATTCATGCCTTACTCATAAGCATTTTCCTTGATATTTAGGTATCGGAAACAATGGTAGAGTAATTTTGTACAGCTTCTGGATTCAAGAAATAAGTGTAGAAAAATGAATAATTTTGAGTAAAATCTCCCTGAAATTATGACATAGTAATTTAGTTTTCCAATTCATCATTCCTCTTTTTCTTTTCCCTCTTCTATCCTGAACAAATCCAGCTGCTATTTCTGGTTTCTATATTTTCTTAATAATCTGTCACTCTCCCCTTCACCTAATGTTGAAGCCTAGTGATATCACTGATCCTATTTCTTCTTCATGTCCCATGACAAACATATCATCAATTTTTGTCAGTTTTTCTTTTTCAATCTCCCACAAATATCCTTGCTCCCTATTCCTATCTGCCAACATATTTCAAATTTAAACTCTCATTTGTGACTAGCTAGACTATTGTAATCTTGCCACTGACTTCGCTATCACCAGGCTCTCGCCCACTCTATCTGGCACCCTGAGACCTCAAGTACTGCTTTGATTGCGACCTTCCTCTGCTAAAAATCTTTCAGTAACTCTCAGATGACTGCCTGATCACTTCACGTTTAAAATGAATAAAACTATGACCCTGGTTTAAATTTAAATTTTTGCTTTATATCTCACTCTGCCATAAACCCAGGCAAGCTGTTACATTCACTAGCATTCATTATTCTCCAATGGTATCCTTATACTTCTGCATTTGTCATACCTTCTATAAAGAATACTCTAATCATAACCTCCTCTTATGAAAACCCTACTTATAAGATCCCTTCCTTAAGCAAACTTTCAATGTTTCTCTAATAGTTTTATTGCACTCAGCACTTATCTTAGCATGTTTTGTATTCTACTCAATTATGTAAGTTCTTTTTTGCCACTCTGAGGGCAGAATTAGTGTGCTAATTTTGGCCCTTAATAGTATTTTATAATCATTATGTAGTAGACTTTTATATAAATATAAAAATGGCCATTGTATATGTGTACATATGTGTATACATCTGTGTACATACGCATCTCATTACACACACAAACACACACACACATATACATTTCTCCTATCACTATTTGTATTCTCCCTCCAGGCTTAAAAGAACCTCAAGCTTATGGCAAAAATCCTGTAATGTTCATCTTGTTAGAATATGAGATCCCTCATTAACTCAGAGTATTAAATGAAACAGTTGAGTTAGTAACCAAATCGACAAAGAACCAGTTGGATATATGTACGATTAGGGACTTTATCATTTTGTTCTTAGATTAATTATATGGTTCATTATACTGGAATGTGCGCTTAATTTAAACTAGTTTTTCCCTTAGACTTTGGTCCTTGCCCTCTAGTTTTATATGCTTTCTCTTTAAAAATAAGAATTGTATTTTACATGTTTGACTCTGACAAAATAAAGAATTGAGGATGAAGAACTTGGCCCAAACAAAGAGAACAAATGTTAAATGAAAATGGAATACATGATATATCAGTGACTTCTCTGAGTAACAATGAGCTGAGGGTATTTGTCAGCACTACTCTGTAAAGCTAGCAGTTTGCATATTCTATTCAAAATACTAAGGTCACCATAAAATCAGATGAACCTTTTTTTCTCTGGCATCTATTTATTATTATTATGAGAAGATTACTAATCCACGTGAGTAAAAGAGCTCAGGAAAATTAACTAACAATCAAAGTACATATTTATAAATTAACTTTGTCACTTTAAATGTTTCCCCAGCACTAATTTCCTTATTTAAGTTGATGACTTGAGTTCATTTGTTTAAATACCCTTACTCTCCATTTTTCATTAAATTTACTAAGGAAATGGGTGAGGGAAATGTCTATAACAACATTGGAAATCAGGAAAAGCTGGCATCTCCAAGCAGAGGATTTTCTGTAAGAAACTTCATGAGACCAGACTGAGGAAAACAAAGACTACAAAAGCAAAGAAACCAAAAGATTTCTCTGGGAAATTAGTGGGCAGAATCTCTAGCAAGACATTCCTCAGGTTTATAGGAAAAGGCAGGATATGGCGGCAGTGAATTGGTCGAACATGAGAAAAAAAGGGATCTCAATTGTATACAGAAATTGTATACAAATTTGTTGACACAATAAGAGCAACAAAAGAAAGACACTTATCCTTCCCCCATGTAACTGTTGTGAAATGTGGTTTGGTGATACCAGACACATCCCTTCCCTGCTTGAATTCTACAGTCTAAACACAAAGAACTTCCCTAATGTGGATGAAGCATTCTCCAGGTTGACTGTCCTTTGTGCTCCAGGATGGGTGCCATATTTCTTGAATCGCATATATCTTCTTTCTGACTTTTCTCCTCTGTTTCACTAAAGCACAGGCATAAGAAAATGAAGTAGTTAGAAGGTATTTTTCCTCAATTCTTGTCTGCCTGAATATCTTTAAAAATCATTGGCCTAGTATGTAGAAATAACTTTCTCTTAAGCCTTGCAAGTTTGATTCCAATTCCTCTAGGATACAGCACACTGTTGGTTAGAAAATAATAACGTCCGTTTGATGATTCTAGTCTCTTATGGCAAACTATTTTATTTTCTCCTCACTTTTTCCAAAATTATTTTGTTTTACCTTTGTTTTTTCTGTCTCTAATACTCACAGTGATGTGTCCAGCTGTTTGTCTTTTTCATTCATTAAATACTCAGTGGCCTCTTTTGAATCTTAAAACTACATCTTTGGGAATCCCTGGGTGGCTCAGTGGTTTGGTGCCTGCCTTCGGCCCAGGGCATGATCCTGGAGTCCTGGGATCAAGTCCCATGTCAGGCTCCCTGCATGGAGCCTGCTTCTCCCTCTGCCTGTGTCTCTGCCTCTCTCTCTATGTCTTTCATAAATAAATAAATAAAATCTTAAAAAAAAAAAAAACTATGTTGTTCAACCCTAAGAAATTTCTTGTATTTTAGTTTTATAATTTCCCTCATCAGTATTAACTCTATTCAATTCTTTCTGCAGCTAATTAGTATAAAGTTAGAGCTTGTAGATTGATCTCAAGTTTATCTCTTTTTCTCTCATATTTCCTGCCCCTCTTTTTTTTTTTGGCATATTAAAAAATTTCTTCAACTTTATCTTCTGAACATTCTATTAAATATTTTATAATCATATTTAATTTCTATGAGTTCTTCTTTGTTCTCTTACTGTTTATGATTCTGTCACCAATTCTGATGTGGTGGGGGGGTGGGCAGTGGGGGTTTCTCCATACATTCAGGTCTCTGATGTCTACTGGATGTCCTACCATTCAAGTCAATGCTGAAACTAATTGGAGATGAAAGAGGACCTCAACTACATCCATTTTCATCTCAATCTGTACTTTCTGATTAAATTCTTTCCAGTTTATCTCTTAACTCAGGCAAAAGACTTAGCAGGCAAAACATCCCATGATGGAACTACATCCTCCAGCAATAAGGAGTGCCCTCACACCTGTAAGACTCCAAGTGATTGACCCAAAGACAATGATCAACCTGGCCTTTACTGCCAATCTGCACATACCCACCAACCTTTGTCTCACATTTTCCTTATATAAAACTAGAAGTATTTTCAGCACCTGGAAGATGACCTTTGAGACAGTAATAGTCCACTGTCTTCCTGATATTGGCCTTACTGAAATAAACTCCTTTCTAGTTTCACTACCACTAGTGTCTCTGCCTTTGGATTTTGTCAGCAGCAAGTAACCAAACCTGGCATATTTGGGACTGATAGAACAGGCAGTTAGTTAGAAATGAACTGGAGACAAAGGACGTGATAAATAGGTGACACATTAGAAGCTGAAGGCACAACATTCTGACTTCGTGGCTTTCAACTTATTGGCCATATGGCTTCCAACACTCCAGAGCTAAACCGAGAGCCACAGGACCAGAACATGTTCTCTTCGCTTCAACCTCTGCCCCAAGGAAACTATTGCTTCATTATAATACATTTACATTGTGGTTTTAACTCCCTCATAAAGGAAGAGGGTTTCAGCAATAACCTTGTAGGGCCCAAAACTCCTCCTCCCAACTGGTAGGAGGAGTCCTTTAGATGATTGCAAACAACTGCAGTCTGATACAACCTTAACTATGACCCATAACCTATGGAAACATAAAAGTAAAAGACAAGGACACCTGGGTGGCTCAGTTGGTTAAGCACTGACTCTTGTATCAGCTCAGGTCATGATGAACTCAGGGTTGTGAGCCCCATGTTGAGCTTTGTGCTCAGCACAAAATCTGCTTGCCCCTCTTTCTCTGCTCTTCCCCCTGCTGGAGCTCTCTTTTGCTTTCTCTCAAATAAATAAATAAATAAATCTTTAAATAAAATGAAATTAAAAAAGAAAAAGAAAAGACAGCCCGAACCTAGGTGCAGTTGATACCTCTGGGCCTACTCACGCTCCCTTCTTGAGAGTGTCTTTAATAAACTGCTTTGTGCCTCCCACCTTTCTGATTGTATTTGAGTGTGGATCCTCACATAAATCTCTCTGGAGAGTCCAAGAACTGATACCCCCATTCACACAATGCTGACTCTCCCACTGGTAACAGGACTCCCCTTCCCCAGGGCCACGTGCTTTTGCTCTACTACATCCCAGCTATAGAAATAGCATCAAAGCCCATGGGTTAAGAGCTCAGTCCTACAAGACTGCCCCCCTTCCAACTTCAGATACCAATTCCAAATCCAAGTTGTCACTTGGACTCTGACCAACCAGCTATAGATCTTTGGATTTGATTAATTTTCTAGAGTAGCTCACAGAACTCAGAGAAACATTTTTTTCTTAATAGATTACTGGTTTATTATAAAAGAATATAACTCAAGATCAGCCAAATGGAACAGAGGAATAGGGCAAGGCATGTGGAAAGGGGGACGTGGTATGCCACCCTTCCAGCACCATGTATTCACCAAACTGGAAGCTCCCCAAATCCTATCTTTTTGGATTTTGGCACAGGTTTCATTATATAATCATTGACCATTACTAATTAAACTACATCTCCTGCCCCTCTCTCCTCCCCAGAGGTCGAGGTAGGAATGAAAGTTCCAATCCTCCAATCATGTACTTGGCTCCAACCATTCCCTCTCCTTCAGTGCTTTCAGAAAGTCACCTCATTAACATAATAAAAGTTACCTTTACCACCCTCCTCACAAAAAATTCCAAGAGTTTTAGCTCTATGCCAAAAGAGGAAAGACAAAATATATATTTCTTATATATATGTTATTATGAATCACAATATCACATTGTTCAACATGCTTTTGACTCCCTGAGAATATCAGTTAAAGAGTATTAATGTTTATGTTAAAATTAATTTTCAATTTTCTAGATTTTGTTTCTGCTTCTTGTAATGTTTATGTTTTTGTCTTATTTAATCTTTAGTTGTGAGTTTTTTTTTAAATATCTCATGAATCTTGGATACTCATTAATATTTAAGATATAGCACCTTTTAAAACATATATGAAAATTTCAATATAGAAAAAGGCAGAGAAAAATTGATTTATTACAAGCACAGGCTTACACAATTATTGGGGCTGGCTAAGCAAGTACAAAACCTGTAGGAATGGCCATCAGGACTTCAGGAAGGATAGACAGGAAACTCTCGGGCAGGAGCTGTAGCTATACTCCATAGGTAGAATTTCTTCTTCCTCAGAGAAATCTCACTGTTCCTCTTAAAACCTTCAAAATGAATGAACCAGACCCACTAAGATTATGAAAGATAATCCCCTTTCCTCCAAATCAATTGATTGTAGATGTTCATCACATCCACAAAATCCCTTCATGGCAATGCCTACTTTGGTTGAATAACAGGACTGTAGCTTAGTCAAGTTGACACAACAGACTAACCATCACAAGTGGTCAGATGGGATACCCATCTTTTTTGCTGCAAAAGGAAACAGTATAGAGACACAAACAGTATAATGGTGAAGCACATAGACTGGACTTTGGAGTGGACCACCTAGTTCAAATTCTGGTTCAACTACTTCTTGGCTGTATTATGTAACTTGTCATAGGTTTCAATTTTCTGAAATGTAGAATAAGAATAATAACAATACCCACTTTAGAAAGTGTGAAGATTAAATGTACCAGGCATAAAGAATTGCATTGCCTATCACATGGCAAGTACTAGATGAGGGTTTGCTTCTGTTCTTGCTGCTGCTGTTACTGCTCCTGTCTTCTCAGAATTCTGTGGCTGGTATGAGGAACAGGAAAGTGAAGGGATCAACTATTCTGCATAAAAGTTCTCAATTAATTTCTCTTCATGATACCAATGTGTCCATAGTGTAAGTTTCCTTGATATTTTGGAAAACTCACTTTTTTTCTTCATGATAACCCATTCCATAAGTACCATCAGTAACAGAATCTCAGGTTGTCTCTACACTCTGCCATAATTCTTGTGTCTTTCAGAAATGTTTCTATTTGTCATTTAAAGATAGACCATGCTGTTATGATTTATTCACCTGTGTTTCAGTCCTTTTGTATTATTTTAATAGAATGACAGTGTGAGCTAACACAGGGATCAGATTGTTACCTTAGAGTCACAGGAATCAGAGACTTTATCCAGTATCAATCTTTACTAATAGTTTAGGATATAGATAATTAAGAAGCACAGATAAGGCATTGAGAGCACTTTCAAATTCTTCATTCCTACATCATGCACATACTCTCTGACAGAATAATACTTGAGGTTTTACAGGGATCTTCACATTTAGGGAGGATTTGAGTTATTAAATATTACTATTTTATATCACAGACACTATATAGCTAATGTGACATTTTAAGTGAATCATGCTTCATAAATTCTCTATTTATTTACTATAAGTATCTTCTTACAAGAGACATTTAGATAAGGGTATCCTGTAGCTAAGGTGTAAATAAAGTACCAAGAGCATTCTGTAGATGAACTATCCTGTTCTTGTACAGATTTATTTTGGCTGTTTTAGTTCTTTTGTCTTTTCATATAAATTTTAGAATCAGCTTATTGTTATCTACAAAATATCTTGCTAGGCATTTGATTGGAATTATGAGTTTATAGATTAATATGGAGAAAATTAACATCTTAGTAAAATTGTTTTCTAATTCATGAACACAGAATATATTACCATTTATAAAAATCAAATTTCATTTTTTCATAAGTGTTTTATAATTTTTAGCATATAGACATGCTAAAAATTTTAATATTCCTAGTTTACTGGGAATCAACTAGATACTGAATTTTGTTGAAGATTTTTTCTGCATCTATTCAAGTGATCATACAGTTTTCCCTTTCTTGGTCTGTTGATATGGTGAATTGCTCTGATGTATTTTTGAATGACTAGCTTTCACATTCCTGAGATAAATCTCACTTTGCAGTGATATATTTATCTTTTTTGTATTGCTATTCATTGATTTTATTGTATTCACTGATACTTTGTTGAGTATTTTTGCATTTAAATTTAAGAGCAATCTCACTCAGTAGTCTAAGCTTCTTGTAATGTTTTTATTAGGTTTTGGTATTACAGTAGGCTGGGCCTCATAAAATAAATTGAGGAGTAGTTTTAGTTTTTCTACTTCCTGGAAAAAATACTTCTGAATTTGTTTTATTTCTTCCTTAAATATTTGAACAATTCAGTAGTGAAACCATCTAGGTCAGGAATGTTATTTCTTGGAAAGGAGGGAGACCTAAACAAAAATATAATTTGGGAAGATAGGTGGATACATAGACATGTGGATACATGTAGATTAGATTAGATATATAGATGAAGAAATTCAATTCAATTCTTCTCTTTTGTTTTCCGTTATTTCTATTATAAGAACATGTTGTTTTTCTTTAAAAAAAAAGCACTTTTAAAGTGTAGTGGGATTAAAGAATCCAATTAATTCAAGTGATTATTTGAAAAAACAAAGAATTGAAAATGAAGAAAGTAAAAAAAAAATAAAAAATAATGAGAAAGAGCTACACAATAATAATTGAAATAACACATTGGTTCTATAGGAATTAACAGATCAGTTAAACAAAAGGAATATAAGAAATGTGGGAATTTGAGAAAGAAAATTTAGTGATATAGATGGCTTTTATAACAGTGGAAAAAATCTGGGTTGTTCAATTATAGATTTGGGGCCAAAAATTTAGTTGGTGAACTAAATACAAAACAAAACAAAAAAAAATCTCAGGTGGATTAAACACTGAAAGTTAAGATATTGAAGACAGAATTGATATTAGAAAATACAGATGGATATACATGTGCTATGGATTGAATTGTGTTGTGCCCCCACACACACACTCACCCACCCAGAAATCCATATGTTAAAGCCCTAACCTCCAATGTGACTGTGTTTGGATTTTAAGAGGAAACACAGGTGAGACTCTAATCACATAGGACTGGTATTCTCATAAAAAGAGAAAGAGACACTAGATATTTTCCTCTTCATGAATGCACAGAGAAAAGGTCATGTGAATCCACAGTGAGAGGGCAGCAGTCTGTAAGCCAAGAATAGGAGCATCTCCAGAGACTAACTCTGCCAGCACCTTGATCTTGCATCTCCAGCCTCCAGAACTGTGAGAAAATAAGTGTTTGTTATTTAAGTCACCCAGTCTATGGTATTTTGTTATTGAAGCCTGAACAGATTAATACAATATACAAAATATGGCTGAAGTTAGCCTGAACCAATGGCTGGCATGCATATGTTTTGGGGGGCCAGAGAGGAATTCCAAAGTAAATGGACAGATTTGATGTAACGAAAATTTAAATATTGAATCAGTTAGAAAAAAAACTACCAATAACAGTGAAAGGCAGGTAATACACTACAAAATATTTGCAACACATTCTATTAAATTTTCAATAAAATAATAAATAATAAATGAATTCTCTAGATAGAAGTTAAATACATAATTTAGGAAAGAGTGCTATATGTCCAGCAGCATGAATAAAGTGTTCAACTTCAAAAATGACCAAACAAGTTAAAATTACAATCAGAAATGCCATTAGAAATGTTAAAAATAAGGATAATAAACAGTGTTATCAAAGTGAGGGAAAACGGGCATCATATGATATATGTGTAAGAGAATAACCTGAAATAGTTGAGAAGTCAGGTTGTGAACATCTATCCAAATCATACTCTTTCACAAGGTGTTACACTCCTAAAAATTTACTCTTAAAAAAAGTTTCTTTAATGATTAACATTTTAATTACAAAAATGAACTAAAAGTGATGAGGTGTTTTGGTTTTACAAATATATAAAAATATATGAAAAAATGGAGTAGGTTATAAGTTAAAAAGGGGAATTATTGGTTAGAATTTTTCACCATGTAGGGCAGATCTTGGATTAGTCTAATAGCAGAGAAGAATTTGTAAAACTGTTTAGCAGAATTTAGTTGATGAAAGAAAATGCATTTTTCCATAATTCTGTTTTAAATAGATATTTCATATGCTTATCATGCTTCTAAATATTAAATAAAACATACTAGCTAAATTGTACCATTTAGTTTTATATGTAAGATCTGCTAGACTCAAATGTTTTAGAAGATGGTATGAACACACACACACACACACACACAGATGCATGCATGCATGCATGTGCATGCACAGTATCTAGGAAGGTTTGTGCCTCAGGAAGGTGATTACCCAGGGAATGTGTAAAATTTCAGCTACATACCGTTCACTGTGGCATCATTCATAATAACAAAAATGTCTATAAAAGAAACTGGTTGAAAAAATTATGATGAAAAAATATATAACTATTAAAACTATTCTGTAGGAAAGAGAAAATTTTATAAAATTACATGACATAGACATTAAAAAGGCTGCTTCTAACTCTATAAATATTATCATCACATTAGGAAGGATATAAACAAATATTTCTTCAACAAATATTTATCAAGCTCCTATTATATGCTTGATAGTTTAAGGCACAAGATACAGAGCTCTCAAAAGCAAATTATTTCAGTAACCCCAACAGAGTTTACATAGAATTTAAATATGCATTTAGCTAATGTATGTGGAGCTCACAATGAGCATGTGATTTTCAGATTAATACCAGGGCAATGTTTTTATGGACTAGGGGAAGGGCAATTATTTGTTCCTGTGGTTTGGGCTCAGGAAGCTATTTTTGTCTATAACCCAGGTTCCTATTTTCATGCACTTTGCTTGAGATCACTGGTGTAATCCAATCAGTTAGGAAAGATAGAGAAAAGGGGGAGGGAGAAAGTGGAAGGGATCAAAGAGTAAAGACAAGGGGTAAACTGAGGAACTTCTATCATGTTGGTTTTAGTCATTTCACAAAGCAGTCAACCAGTGAATGTAGCATAATGATGGGAGGAAAGTGACAGTAAGACAAATATATAATATCAGGAGTTAAGTGCTGTGAAGAAGATTACAGCAGTTTAAAGAAGACAGTAGCAGGGCCCAGTGAGTATGTGTTGTAGGGATATGGCGATGTGAAGAGGGTGATGATAAAAGTCTCACTGATTAAGATGTGTAAGGAAGAAAAGTAGTGTGAGCCACTTGAGTATCTGGGGCAAAGTCCCAAAGTGCAGGGAATGGCAATGCAAAGTATTTTGCTTGGTCTCTTCAAGACACAGCAAAGAGGCCACAATAACTATAGTAACAAGACTGGAGAGCCAGGGAGACTAGATATGAGTTTAGAAAGACATAGGGAGAGGGGAGACAGATTAAATACATTCTTGTACACTATCATATGCATTCTGGTTTTTACTTCTGTAAGATGGCTATTTTATCAGATGGATATACTAATGGCCTAAATGGCAGTTATAAAAATTAGTTTAAAAAAATAGTTGTGTGTTTTGCAAATGCAGACTGTGCTACAAAATCCAAAACTAAAATTGTGTAATTAGAAATTTTAAGCATTTTTTGAGAATGATGTAACAAATTTAAGTTAAAGAGATCCAGGCAAGAATAAAACAAAAATCATTATGAGCAGTAAAAAACTGAAGGCAATGCCTTTCCACTTAACATTTCTCAGGCAGCACATGATCCATTTCCCTATGATTTCTATAAGAAAATGTTGTGAAGAGATTTAGTTAGTATTTTACTTCCTTAAATATATAATTCTATAATAATACATTTTATGTAACAGAAAAACAATGTAGGTTGCCTTTAAAATAGATAATTATGTTAAAACACAGTTTTCCCTAACCAACTCCTACCCAAAGAATTCTTGGTAAGTTGAATATTTTTAATATTAAAAAAGCACAATGCCAATTTTTTTCTAGTTCCACATGTAAGAAACTTAAAAGTCACCACTCTGTTCTAACAACAAATAAAAAGCTGAACAAGTTGAAAAATCAGCACCTCTTCTAGCATCTATAACAGAAAAGATAACACAGGGCAAATTGTTGCCCCCAGTACTAGAGAGACCACTAAGGGTGATAGGCAGTGGCTGCTTCCCAGAGCAGTGACTCACACACAGAAATCTCCAGGAAGTAGAACCCAGGTAGGAAAACCTGACTGTAACCAAAGAATTGCTAGAGGCTCAATAACAGACAACTCTGAGTGAGGGGCCAGTCATAGAAGGGTGCTCCACAATATTGTGAGATTTACCTCCAGAAACTTGATCACAGTGTCACAAAAGAGATGGAGAAAAATCCTATCCTGTTTCTGACAGGAGAAGGGAGAAAGGAACTACTTTGAAATATGCAGGAGCTGTTCTTCTCAAGGCCTGTCCTCAAGAAAGAGTAGTTAACCAGAGCATAACCTGTGGGAGTGTTAGCAGAGCCTAAGTGACCTGGGAAAGAGGAATAACTCCAGCCATCTGTAGCCATCCTGTCCTACCTAAGGGAGAAAAAAAAGAGAAAATATCCTGAGAAATAGTTTTGAAGTTTACAGAAGCATAAACATACTAAAAGACCAAAACCTAATCAGAGAACTATAGAACACTTCCCCTACCTTCACACCTCACCACTACATTATTAAAAACCTATTTCCAGCAATTCCTTTTACCAGATACACCATGTCTGACTATCAAGAAAATATTACAAGGCATATCAAAAGACAAAAAACACAATTTGAAAAGACAGAACAAGCATCAGAACCAGATATGGCAAGGATGTTGTATTTATCAGAAAGGAAATTTAGAACAAACATGATTAATATGCTAAGGGCTGTAATGTATAAAATAGATAGGAAGCAACAAACAAAGGGCCATGCATGTTGGCAAATTGAATTTAAATTTTAAAAATTAATTAAAAAAAGAAGGACCATGCAAGCAGAGACAGAAATCCTAAGAAAGAGCCAAGGAGAAATGCTTGAAATCAAAAACACTGTAACAGAAATGAAGAACACATTTGATGGGCCTATTAATAGACTAGAAATGGCTGAGGAAAGATTCTCTGAGCTAGAGGATATAGCAACAGAACTCTTAAGAACTGAAAAGCAAAAAAAAATAAAATAAAATAAAAAATAAAAAAAAGAACTGAAAAGCAAAAAAACCCAAAACACAAAAATGAAAGCCAAAAAGCAAAAACAAAAACAAACAAACAAACAAAAAACAACCAAAAAACAAAGACTACATAAATACATACATACATACAGACAGAATAGAGTATTCTGGTATGGAATACCAGGGGCTGGAAGCAACTTCAAATGGTATAATACACATGTACTGGGAACTCCAGAAGGCAAAGAAAGAAAAGAACAGAAGAAATATTTGAAACAGTAATGACTAAGGATTTCCCACAAATTAATGTCAGACACTAAACCACAGATCCAGTAAGCTTAAGGAATACTGTCAAAGGTTCAGAAATAGCAAAAGTAAAACTAATGTATCACTCAAGTCATAATTAGTCAAAATTTATTTTGCATATACTGAAAAAGACAATTTGCAAACTAGGAGCACTCAAGTCAATTAAATAAAGAATGAGATTGAGGGATATGTTGTGATAAAGCAGCTTATATAGTGAAAAGACAGTAACTGTTTATTCTTCATGAGGGTTATAAGATTTGAATTCTTTTAAATGATAGAGAATCAGTCACCACCTCACATTGGGAACCATCTCATGTCAACCCTGGGAAACATTTTAAGTTTTGCTTATAATTTCCAGAGGCATAAACAAGAAATGACTCAGGTCAAGTTAGCCTTTGCAAAATAAGCTAAATAAAGTTTTGCATGTATGACTAAACTGGTTCCATCTGCTCAGAGTTTTCAAAGGTTATTTCCACTTATTTTTTATTTTAACAGTTCACCCATTTTGGTCATCTTCTCAGTTTCAGAATGACCAACCATTCTAGCATGGTTCTCAGTTACCACCTTTGATTTAGTCAGTCTGAAGAATCACACATTTGCTGTTTCCATTAGTTTAATCATCAGGCTGGGGAGCCATGTAGTCTCCATCTTCATCATTTATATGGCTATTGTTGATTGCATCCAGTTGTCTGATCCTGATGGATATCAGTTCCCTCGAGGATATACAAGGCACAAGAGATGTTAATACGATGACTATAAGGAGAATAGTAACAAAGATGAAAAAATACTCTAGAGCAGAGATTCCCAGAACCAAGATTTGATCAATTAAATAAGTCAAATGGGTCTCAATTTTTTAGAAGTAATTTACATAAGCACAACATAATGTGTAATCACATATCCTCATAATTACTTAAGACCGGATAATATGAGGATGTTGGATTTCAAAACATAGTGTTGGAAGTGAGTTTTCACCCAAATTAAGTCTCTATATGTTATGAACAGTCAGGCACTTTAATGAGAGGCATTTCTATGGAAACAAACAAACAAACAAAAACTCAAGGTTAATTGTTTGAACAAATCATAAATTCAGTCTTCGGGTTTAGAGAGCATCCAGTTGAGAAAATTTATAGATTTCAGGTTTGAAGCATCTTCAGATGGAATGAGGTCAAGCAGTGTAATCAGAGATATTTCCTTGTTTGTAGTGTGAATCTCTAGTGATCTTTCTGAGTGGCCACATTACAACAGGCATAAAAATTGTTCACACATGAGCATTATGAATATCTCACCAACATAGTTTCAAAAATCCTCAACAGAATATTGGCACATTTAATCCAAAAACTTATTAAAAGAATTAAACTAAGACTTATCCCAGGTATGAAAGGCTGCTTCAAATTTCAAAAATGACTAAAGAAACCCAACACATCACAAACTAAAAAAGAAAAAACACAAGATCATGTCAATAGACACAGAAAAAGCATTTGACAAAAATCCAACACCCATTCATGATAAAAACTCCTCATAAACTATCAATAGAGGGGAATGTTCTCAACTTGATAAAGGTTATCTACAAACAATCTACAGCTAACATACTTAATGGTGAGAAACTCAAAACTTTCCCATTAAGATGAGGTACAAAGCAATAATGTTTCATCTCATCACTCTTTTCAACATTATACTGAAATACTTGTTAATTCAATAAGGCAAGAAAAGGAAATAAAAGAGGAACAGATTTGGAGGGAAAACCAAACTGTCCCTGTTTGCAGATGATATGATTCTCTTTCTTTCTTTCTTTCTTTCTTTCTTTCTTTCTTTCTTTCTTTCTTTCTTTCTTTCTTTCTTTCTTTCTTTTACTCAGAGAGAGAGAGAGAGAGAGAGAGAGAGAGGCAAAGACACAGGCAGAGAGAGAAGCAGGCACCATAAAGAGAGCCTGAAGTGGGACTCGATCCCAGGTCTCCAGGATCACACCCTGGGCTGCAGGTGGCGCTAAACCGCTGTGCCACCGGGGCTACCCGATGATATGATTCTTAATGTAGAAAACCAAAAGGAGTGACAAAAGGAGTGACAAAAAACTATAACTAATAAGCAATTATAGAAAGGTTGCAGGATGAAAAATTAATATTAAAAAATCAATTGCTTCCCAATATACCAAAACAAGTGAAATTATAAATTTAAAAACACAATATGATTGATCACCAAAAAAAGAGAAATCGTTAGGTATAAATCTAACAAATATATACAAGATCTATTTGAGGAAAACTACAAAAAAATACTCAAGTGAAATTAAAGAATAATTAAAGAAATGGAGAAATATTCCACATCCATAAATAGGAAGATTCTATACTGACAAGATGTCAGGTCTCCCCAAACTGATCTGCAGATTGAATGCAATCCCAAGCAAAATCCCAGCAAGTTATTTTATGAATATTGACAAACTAATTCTAACATTTATGTGAAGAGGCAAAAGACCCAGAATAGCCAACACAATATTGAGAGAGATGAACAAAGTTGAAGGATTGACACTCTGATTCAAGACATAGTATAAAGCCACAATAATCAAGATAGTGTGATATTGGTAAAAGAGCAGAGAAATCAATCAATGGAGCATTATAGAGAGCTCAGAAGTAGACACCCATAAATACAACCAGCTTATCTTTGACTAAAAAACAAAGGTGATACAATGGAGCAGATAGTCTTCAAGAAATGGTGCCAGAACAACTGGATACTCACCTGCAAAAAAAAAAAAATGAATCTAGAGACAAACATTAACACCCTCCACAAAAATTAACTCAAAGTAGATCTTAGACCTAAATGTAAAACACAAAACTATATAGCTCCTAGAAGATAACATCGGAGAATACTTAGATGACCTTAAGTATAGTAATGCCTTTTTAGATATATTATCAAAGACGTGATCCATGAAAGAAATAATTGATAAGCTGGACTTCATTAAAATTATTACTTTTTTAATTTTAAAAATTTCATTTAAAATTAAAATTTTCTGCTCATTAAATACAATATCAAGAGAATTAGAAGAGAAACTACAGACAGGGGTAAAATATTTGCAAAAGACACATGTGGTAAAAGGACTGTTATTTAAAATATACAAAGAAAACTCAACAAGAAGAGGGTAAGCAACTCAATTTAAAAAATGGCCCAAAACCTTAACAAGTACCTTATTCAAAAAGAAATACAAATCGCAAACAAGCATATGAAAAGAAGTTCCATATCAGATGTCATCAGGGAAATGTAAACTAAAACAACAGTGAGATATTATTCCATACCTAATAGAAGAGTCAAAATCCAGAACACTGACAACACCAAATGCTAGCAAGGATGTGGATAACAGGAACTCTCACTCATTGTGGGGAATGCAAAATAATACAGCGAGTTTTGAAGAGAGTTTGTCAGTTTATTGTAAAATTAAACATGCTTTTACCTTACAATCTAGCATTTAAACTCATTATTAACCCAGAAGAAGTGAAATTTTCCACACGAAAACTTACATATGGATGTTTCTTGAAGCTTTATTTATAATTACCAAAACTTGGAAGCAACTATGATTTCTTTCAGTAGGTGAATGGGTGAATAAACTGTGGTGCACTCAGACAATAAAATATTATCTAGCATTAAAAAGAAATGAGCTACTAAGCCACGAGGTGACATGGAGGAAGCTTATAGGCATATTACTAAGTAAATGAAGCCAATCTGAAAAGGATTCATGCTGTATGGTTCCAACTATATGACATTCTGGAAAAGGCAAATTATGAATACAATACAAAGATCAGTGGTGCCAAGGGTGTGTTGGGGAAGGGAGATAAGAACATGCAGAGCACAGGGGATTTTTAGGACAGGGAAATACTCTGTATGGTATTATGGTGATGGATATGTTGTCCAAACCCACTGAATGTACAATATCAAGAGTGAATCTTTAGATAAACTATGGTCTTTGGGTAATTATAATGTGTTGATGTAGGTTCATCATTAGTAAAAAAATGTACGATTCTGGTGAGTAATATTTATAATGAAGGAGAATATGCATATGTGAGGGTAGAGAGTGTATGAGAAATCTCTGTATCTTCCTCTCAGTTTCTTTTTGTGAACCTAAAATTGCTCCACAACTACCAAGTAGTTTAAAAAAAACAGGGCATATTGAACAAAGGAGAAACTTCTCCAAACACATAAGCTACATTACCTTGGATAATATACAGAAATTTTCAGAAAACAGGGACATTTCATAGAAACAGAATGAACTTTGATAAGTCTAAACGAAGAATGTTTTTCTCCTTTAACTATTAAGCCATATTTTGCTTTTTACTCCATATGAGGATTTAACTTCTTTCTTTTTTGTTTTTGGCTAGTTTGCTTTCTATGTCAAAGGAAGAAAATGAAAAATAAAATAAAATAAAAAAGAACTAGCACAGAGCTTCTCTCTTTTGACTTCTCTTCCTTTTCTAGAACACAAAATCCTAAGTTAATTGGAAGGCAGAATTAATGAGAATAGAATAAATGTACTTCAAATAGTTCTTTCACTGAAAATATCACCTTGAGCATAAGTGTTGTTTCTGTTGTCAAAAGCAATTACAGCAAATGATAATAATCTTTTGAACCTATTCTTTATGCACATTTCTGCCTCTAGTTTTTTCTTATTCGTGACCATTTTTATCTTATTTTTTTTTCTTTTTTTTGTGACCATTTTTAAATTTTACTTTGAAAACAGTAGAATGAACTATATTCAAGTCCTAATATAATTTTCTATCATATAGGTACATCAAGTCATGAAATTATACTGCATGTTCCAAATCTACTCTGTTCATATGCTTTAAAGAAATTTATTTATTTATTTTTTAATAATAAATTTATTTTTTATTGGTGTTCAATTTGCCAACATACAGAATAACACCCAGTGCTCATCCTGTCAAGTGCCCCCCTCAGTGCCTGTCACCCATTCACCCCCACCCCCCGCCCTCCTCCCCTTCCACCACCCCAGTTCATTTCCCAGAGTTAGGAGTCTTCATGTTCTGTCTCCCTTCCTGATATTTCCTATCCATTTCTTCTCCCTTCCCTTCTATTCCCTTTCACTATTATTTATATTCCCCAAATGAATGAGACCATATAATGTTTGTCCTTCTCCGATTGACTTACTTCACTCAGCATAATACCCTCCAGTTCCATCCACATTGAAGCAAATGGTGGGCATTTGTCATTTCTAATGGCTGAGTAATATTCCATTGTATACATAAACCACATCTTCTTTAAATGAGGTTTTTTGATGTTTTGAAGCTTACTTTTACTTTTATGTTTATTCCCATATAGCTTAGTTTCTTATAAATAAGTGGTATCTACTGACATCATGCTATGAATGATGAGAAATATGTCATGTACACCAGCTCTTTTCCTTTCACTCTTCTCAAATTGTGTGTGTGTATGTGTGTATATATATATATATATATATATATATATACATACAAATATATATTATATAATTGATTTTACATACATAGATAAACTCTATTTCTTGATCCAACAATTTTAGACAGTACTGTATTTTCAACTATATACAATAAAGATAGTAGCACTATTACATTTTCTTCGACCACTATTCCTATTCTTTTTCACCCTCAAAACTCTCAAGTAGATTTTATTTTTTATATTGCCAAGGTTTATATTTACTTTTTTGTGTATAACTATGCTTTTTGCCTGCTCTTCTTGATTTTAAAACTGAAAACCACTAAGCTACATTTGCAATCTTATGATAATGAAAATATTTTCACAAAACCAGGAAGTTTAAGGCAATCCATAGACAAGATGCTATCATCTTAAGTCAACAGCTTTCTGGCACTAAAAGGAGAACATTCAATATCAATTACAATTCTTTAAATGCTCAGAATCAAACCACATTTTGCTTGCCTCCTATTTAGACTGTGGTCTTTCTGTCATGTGTTGCTTTCACCAAAGAAATATACTTGTCCTTTCTCATCCACAGGTTTTATCATACCATTATTTGTTAAACAATTTACTATGTGGACACTTTTTCATAAGCCATCTATACAACTGTCATTTGGATTTCTTTACTTTGGATTTTTTGGACTTGTTTTCCTGTTCCCATGGATTAACTCTACTTGTTCTTAAATTTTCTGACCTCTCCCTTAGTAGATTGCTTTTAGTTTTGCTGTGAGCTGACAATCATATAGTTCCTTTTATTTTTATTTTTCCAGTAAGACTGTAGGGAGATAAATTTCTATGATTCTAAGTGTTGGAAAATATATTTATTTTGCTCTTGCAATTTGAGGAAGTATAGAATTTCAGGTGGAACACTTTCGAAGATTTGAAAGCTTTCCCCCACTTCTAATTCCTGTCTGATGTCAATCTGATCCTGTTTCTTTGTAAATAATTGGCTTTTCATCATTGGAAGAATTTTTTTTCTTTATACTTGGTATTATCTTCTAAACATTTTTCATGACATGTCTGGATATGTGTATACAAATTCATCATTATTGCCCTCAGAGTCTTCATATTGGGGAAATTTTGTTTTCATATTTCTTCCATCATTTTTCCCAGTTCATATAATCCTTTTCTAGAATTTATTGTAAAAAATGTTGATATTATCTGGGTAATTCTCTGTGTCTCAACTTTATTTTTTCTTGTAATGTTTATCATTGTTACATGTACAGTTCTGTAGCAGTAAGAACATTCGCATTGTGCAATCATCACCACCATCCATGTCGAGAACTTTTTCATCTTATCTTCTCAAACTGTAACTCCACATCCATTAAATAATAATTTTCCATTGCCCACCTGCTACCAGGCCCTAGTAACCACCATTCTAATTTCTGTCTCCATGATTTTGGCTATTCTAAATATTAGTCAATTTGAATGTATCTAGTAACATAGCCACAACATACTAAGACACTCCTCATTGTGCATGGCTTTAAATATGCACAAATTTCATTTGCTATAGTTTAACTAAATAACACCATATTCCCAACATTACAGTTCAAATTTCAGTTAACATGGCATATTTACTGTGAATAAATACATAAAGTACAAAATTTGTTACCAGAGCTCTTTAGTTTCCAAATCACTTAACAAATGCACATAATAATGATCAGTGACAAATCACATCATGTCTTGGAAAGTATGCCTGTGATTGGTTCACTGTGCATCTGTTTTTCAGTTTATGTACAGAAAGAAAAGTGTGCAGTTGTGTTGCCTCCTTGCCTCCAAGTGATAAACCCATGTGACATTTTAAAATATATATATAATTGAAGGAAGAAACAGGCCTGTAAGGGTAAAGAAAAGCAAAGAAGTAAAAAGTTAATAAGACTGGAAGTGAAATAAGAATGGAATGTAAATGGAGTTATGGAGAAAAATCGCTGACTATCGAAATGTTGACACTGCCTCAGTTTGACTGTAGATATTCAGCCAGAGGAAGTAGGTGAATGCGAATTTTTTTTTACTAAAATCGGAAACATGATCATGAGAAAGAATGAAGACATCCCAAAGGAAGTGATGTTGACAACAAAAATTCCCATTAAAAAAACCATCGGAAATATTTCAAAATATTTAAAGTGCAGAGGATAAAATGCTGGAAACTCATCTAAGCTTAGAAAGGAGTGTGACAATTCACCTAGGCATAGATAAGATACTCATTCTGTATCATAAAATATACAATGAAGAAAAGAAGCCAAATAGCGTTCAAGTCTCAGTGTACTCCTAAATCATTTTCTTACAAAGAAATAAAACACTTTAACTATCAGCGTTTCTAATGTTTTAAATTACAATATACTATAGAAACATGAGTGTTGCTATTTTTCCCATCCCTCTACATATTTATAACTCAAAATAAGAATTTTAATGTTTTGACCAAATTTTCTAAAAGTCACAGAACAATCATTTTTATGATTGATTAATAAAATCATTTTACATTATTCAGTTTTCATGAATATTTTTATGATCTTGCATTATCAATAAAGGAGGATTGCCATAAGATACAAAATCAACATAATTAAAGGGGAAAACAAAAAAAGTCACAATATTAATGGGAGATTTTTAAAATTTTTACACAGTAACAAATAGAACAAGACAACAAAATCAGGAAATACATAGATTTGAACTCCTAATATATTAACAAACTGAACCTGAGGATATATACATATCCTCTCTCCAACTTGAAGAATATTTCTCCATTCAAGTTTGCATAAAACATTTACCCAAAGTAACTAAATTATGGTCCAATGAGCAATTCTTAATATATTTCAGGTAATTGAAATGGCTTAAAGTATGATCTCTAACTACAATAGAATTAAGTTATAATTAATAGGAAAGATGAAAAGGAAATCTTCAGTTTTGGAACTTGAGCAATATACTTTTAAGGTTAAGTCATAACAAACTGAATATCACAAGAAGAATTAGAAAATACTTTGAACTCTTTATCAATGGGAATCCTACATACTGAAATGAGTGACATGTAGCTAATGCCCTGCTCAGTAGAAAATATAAATCCATTTAAAGTTTATTTCAAAAGCTGTATTTCAATAGAAGATAGGCTGAAAAATAAATATCTATGTCAACACTTTAGAAAAAGATTATCAAACTAAAGACAAACAAAGCAGAAGAAAGCAAACAATAAAAATCAGAGCAGGAATTAATTGTAATGAAAACAAATATATATTAGAAAAGGTCAGCAAAAAAAAAATAATTGTCCTTTGAAAACTCCAATATAAAAATCCTGGCAAGTATAATCAAGGGAAAAAAGAGAGAGAGAGAGAGAGAGAAGGCACAAATAACCAATATCAGAAACAAAATGGAGATATCACTGCAGATTCTACAAATAAAAAAACAAAATGATATTACAAATTATGCCAGTAAATCTAAAAATTTAAATTAAATGGACACAACTTACTAAATGGACACAACTTACTGATTTTGATATAATAAATAAAAAACAAAAATCTGTATAAGATTATATCTACTTGAGAAAATTAATTTGTCTTTAGAAAACTTCTCAAACAGAAAATTTAAGGTCCATGTGGCTTCACTGAATTTCACGTCATGAAAGATATAATACCAAAATAATTCCCACTCTTTCAATGAACAGAAAAATAGTAAAAATTTGCCAATTTCTCTTTTGAATTCAGTTTAATATTAATACCAAAACCTGACAGTTGTATAACAAAAAAGTAAAATTAAATACTAATTTCTCTATTAACTATATATACAAACCCATTGTTAAGTCAGATCTAGTATATACAAAAAAACCATTTTGATTCCATGTTTATTTAGTATCACAATGCCAATCAACACACTTCATCACATTCACAGAATAAAGAGAAAAATCATAGAATTAGGAAAAATCATCTGATAAGAGTAAACATAAATTTCAACAAAATTGATTGAAATAATTTACTCAATATAAAACTTTTAACAAATCAAAGGTAAAATGAAAGTATTAGATATGACAAAAAACTATGTACAAATAAAACAAACATATTAAATATCTAATAGGAAATGAGGAAATAGACAAGGATGCCTTTTGCCACTACTTCTGTTTAATATTATACTGGAAATTTTAATTTTATTAAAGTTTAAAATTTTATCTTAAAACAGAATTTTAATGCAAAAAGGTAAGAAAAGAAATTCATGGTATAAAGACTGAAAAAGAAATATTAAAACAGTTATTTTCAGGTGAGATAATCATGTAAACAAAGAAAAATCTAGAGGAAAGTATAACAATATTATTATGATCAAGTAATTGGAATATGAAATTTAAAGCTTAATACCTTTTACAGTAGCATCAAAGGTTCAAAAATCGATGGCTAAATCTAACAAATTTTCAAAATCACTACACAAAAAATTATAAAACATTATTGAGAGAAATTAAAGAATACCTAAATAAATGGAAGGACATGTACTTTATGAATTAGAATATCTAATGTTATAAAAATTATAGTTATTTCCAAATTGATTTATTCCTAATGTAATATATTTTTAAAAGATTTTACTTATTTATTCATGAGGGACACAGAGAGAGGCAAAGACATAGGCAGAGGGAGAAGCGGGCTCCATGCAGGGACCCGGATATGGGACTCGATCCCAGGGCTCCGGGATCACGCCCTGAGCCAAAGGCAGATGCTCAACCTCTGAGCCACCCAGGCATCCCTGTACCTAATGTAATCTTTATCAAAGTACCAGTAAGATTTTGTTTTTGCAATTTGTTTTTTCACTATTGTATAAAACAAGTTAATATAATATTTAAATGGAAATGCAAAATTCCAAGAACATTTGGACAAAACATTTGAACATTTCCACAAAATTTCCTGACGAAATTTTGGTGGGAAAATTGGATGGAAGAAAACATTTATACTATTTACAACCAAAAATGGACTATTATGCAGAAAACTAAAAACAAAAAGCTACAACTCTATCAAACAACCCCAGGGGAAGATGAGCAAAATATTTGAACAGGAACACAAGAATATATCCAAATGGACAACAGTCAAATGAAAAGGTGCACACTCTCATTAGCCATCAAGAAAATGCAAATTAAAACCACACTGAGATATTACTTAGTACATCTCAGTATGGCTAAAATGAAGAAGACTGAAAATTTTAACATTGACAAAGACATGGATTAACTAGAGTCTCAAATCTTCCTGGTAAGAAGTTAAAGTGGTAAAAGAACTTTAGAAAATAGTTTTGCAGCTTTTACTAAGTTGATGGCATTTAGTCATTATAACCCGGAAATCCTAGCAAAATGACCTAATGATATGCCTATATACATCATTATTAACAGTAACATTGTTTGTGATAGCCAATTACTGAAAACAACTGAAATCTACTGGTGGATTGAAGTGTCCATCAACTGTAGGATAAATAAATAAGCTGTTATAATATTAGAATTGGAATATATATAGCAAGAAAAATGTATATGCTATTACTACATTTAAAAAATGAGAAAAAAATAATATATTTTCCTTCAAGTTCAAAAGCAGGGAATTCTGCATATAAGGGTAAGAGGGTTAGTTACTGGAAATTAGCCTAAGGGGTGTTCCAAGGGTGTTGCAATTATTCTATTTTTTACCTGGGTTGTGGTAACATGAATATATTTATAAATTCTGCTATAATTTTTTGAGTTGTATGCTTAAGATCAATGTACTGTTCCGTGTTTATGTTACATTCAGGATAGTATTGACTGGCAGGTTAAACCCACCTCTCCAAATTTCCTGTCTACTAGAATGAAAACTCATGAGGAAATTTATAAAGTTCATGAAGATATTAAAAATAAATTAACCAAAAATTTAATATACATTAGAATTAAGTGCATAGAATTTTAATACCTATATTATAATATTCTGTTGTTATATTGCCTTTTATTTATGTATTTTTTAATCTTTCCTTTTTTTTCTTTCATTTTGAGAGAGAGATTCTTATTAAGGAAGGAAGGTAAATATATGTATTTACCTCCATCTGGGACACAGGTAGAACAGTTCTTCTCAAACTCTCTATGTCATTTATATTGAGACTACATTAATCTCACAATCATTTCTTACTACTTAATGAATGTGGTCTTGCCATCTAAACTATAATGTATCTGTGTTTAATTTAACCACATTTTTTTTTTTTTTAACTTTGAGAATTTGGTAAGCTCCCTCCTGTTCTGGATTTTACGCTAGAACACATGCTACCTTCTATCTGGAATACTCCCCACTCTCTCTCTGACCAGCTGGGTACTTGTCAGTTTTCAGGTTTCAATTTATGTTAAATCTCTCTGTAATAGGATCTGTTTGTGTCCTCATTCTTAGTGACAAGATTCATATTAACATACACCCTTTTAAATACTCTTTAAATGAAGACTAAATTCTGTTAATGATCATCACAAATACAGGGACAAGGAAAATGCCATGCTCTTGATAGGTGCTCAAATATTTATTGAATAAATGAATGTTAAAGAAAGGTTATCAATTAGTGGCTCAGTGGCTCAGCAATGCTCTCAAGGGTTTAAGCTTTTACTCTCTTTCCTCTCTACTATCCTTAGCCTTATGGATTTTATTCTTTATGTATGCCCCTTTATATGAGGTTTCAATAGGATGATGTCTGGCTGCTACAGGCCTAGACATTATCCTATTTCCACACCTGGATGAAGGCTGTGTATAACTAGGAAGAAAAAGATTTTTGTAGAAACTCCTGGTAAATGTCATTGTCCAGAACTAGGTCATATTATTACTTGTGGCTACAAAAGAGGATGAGAAACAGTATAGCACGCCTTCATACTGTTTAGCAAGAGATGGATAAGGGAGATAAAAATTGGGAATGACTTTTGGGTCAACAAACAAACCTTATATTCTAACAAAGTCCAAATGTAGATTTTTCTATACCCATGTGGACATATAATAGTATTTTAAGTACTTAATAGTGGACTGATGAATTTCTAGCTCTTCTGTGAATATATACTCAAAACAGCAACAAACTTGCTAATTCTCCCTAAAGACAAGATCATCATCGGACATATTCCAACCACTTTTGTGTTCAGTCACATGAATAAGTCTGAAATAATGAACAATGCAGAAGGGGTAACAAGTTTCCTTGAAAATAGAATAAAAAACAAAAGAAATAAAGCAGAGTATAGCAAATATATTACATGATTTCTGCCTGGCTTTCATCAAACTTGGTAATTCCTTTTGCTCTGGCACATGTATCATTCATTTTTCATTCAGCACAGACAAATTGAGCTATGGGACATTAGATAACAGCTATAATTTTAAATCATCTCACAGTTCACAACCTCAAGGGGTAATGTTATGACAGAATCAAATTAATCTATCTGATTTTTTTAAATAATGAAACAATTCCCTCTTACCTTTGTCTATTGATGGACCCTTTGATACTGACAATATCCAGACACCAGAAATGTAGTCTTACATGGAGTTATGTCTATCATTGTGGAATTCAAGGTTAGACAAATCATTAAATAATTCAAGAAATTTCTGAATATTATGCCACAGGAATCCAATTTGATTTCTTTTGACATTGGAAGACCTACTTCACTTAAAATCATTGTAACTAATGCATTAGTTTAATAATTCAAAATTACACTACTGAATGACTCACTAATTTTAGGCCTGTCATCATCACTTTTCCATAAAAATGGAGTATCAGAAAAAAAAATCAAGGTTGTGTATAGAATAAATTCACTGCCTACATAGTTCTAGATTGCTAATGAGTAGTGACCTTACCTACCTAAGTAGATATGACTACCTTTTCAAAACACAAACATTAAATCAAGGAAAAATTTTAAAAATAGATTTTACAACTTTCTTCATTCATTATACAAAGCCTATTGAAGAAATAAAAATTGACTATAGAATAAATAAACAAAAAAATCCATAATCCCACCAGTGGTAGGAAGGTGATCACCAATTGTGCTTTGTTACAAACTTAATGCATTGAGTCTTTCCAAATTATTTTCTTGTTTTGGGTTCTGTGTGTGATCAGACATAACTATGGAGTAGTCATGTTTCTGTCTTCCTCCATTTATGATCACAGAGAAATGCTGTTCAATATTATTGTTCTGTGAAATTGTTTCTGTTCGACAGGACACTGTAGTTTAGTGGTGAGAACCAAGGCAGCTTCCACCATCAGGGGGTTTCCCATTGGTAATTTTGTCTGCTTCAATCTCTTGATCTCCATATTCCAGTCATACTGAAATTTTTGCTGGCCATTCAGCACTGAAAGCTTATTTTAGACCATCTCCTCTGCCATTCCTGCTGTGGATACCACTCTCTCAGATTTTCACATGATTGCGGTCTCCCTAATCAATCTCAAGTCAGATACCACCTCTTCAGAGATACCTTCTATGACTACCTTAGCTAAAGCAGCCCACTTCTTCACCATTTCTAACTCAAGTCCACAGTGTATCTTTTGCATTACTCTTAATGCAGAAGGTAGCTTTTTTCTTTTTAAAATAAAAATTGTATATATTTAAAGTATACAACATGTCAATTTGATATGCATATACATAGTGAGATCATTACTATGGTCAAGCTAGTTAATATATCAATCCTCATATAGTTACTATTTTTGGTGTGTATAGTAGGAACACCTGAAATCTATTCTCTTAGAGATTTTCAATATTTAATGCAAAATTATTAATTATGGTAATCATAATGTACATTAGATCTCTAGACTTATTCATTCTATATAACTCCAACTCTGTACCTTTTGGCCAACATCTCCTTATTTCTTTCACACAGTATTTTCCATACGTGTTTATATATAATAGTTAACTATGATTGTTTATAAATTATCTGTTAATGTAATTGATTTCTTCTTTGATTGTAGAGTTATTTCAGATAGATTTAGCAAGAATCACCAGAATGAGTCCCATTGAATCCCTTGACTCTGGCACTTGTCCAGTGTGAAATCAGTGACAACAAAATATCCTAACTGGTTTAAGCCTGGACCATGTAATTTACAGTACATTCCCACTCCCAGCTTAGGGGATAGTAACTCTATTGGATTATATGAAGGAAGAATGGGAAAAAAGATGGAGATAAGTTAGGTAATCAGAGACTTTTTTATTAGAAGTTGATGGGATCTGTTGTATTTTCGTTTTTATTTTAAAATTTTTAAAATACTACTCAAATTAGATAAAAATATTGTTTTACATCACTGAAAATGGGCTGACATAGTGCTGGCACTATACTTGGTTGCACAAATGCTTTTACATTCTCAGTGAGATTCAACCTCTGAAAATTCAAGAACCGCTTTCCCATCTCTTTTGTAACCTTCTGTTATACACACTGACATAAATCTTCTTACATCTGATGGCTATTTCCACTTTTCCTTCATGCCTTGAATAAGCCATGAATGTGAACAAAATCACACATTCTCAGTTGTTCTCCTGGTACAAGCAACAAGAACCTCAACACTGTACAAATTATAAGTTCTAGACATATAGCTATTTTTAGGCCAGAACAAAAGTATTCATGATAAAAAAGAAAATAAAACCAAAATAAAGTTTCTAGTCAACTGCTTATCTTCTGCCAAATGACTTTCTTCAGACTAGATTCCCTCCCCTTCTCTCTCCCCTTATAAATTGTCATGATGTTTCTGTGTTTTCACAAGCAAAACACACACTTAGTCTATTTACAAGTCTGTTTAATGTTTTCTCAGTAAACACTGAATACTGGACACAGAAAATCTGACCTGATTCAAATCTGACATTTACTTTATTGGTCCCAAGATTATATGTCTTTCTGGATCTTCTCTACATGTCCAAATATTCCAAACACTCTTTTTCCCCCAAATTCTTGCTGAGATGTATCACACATCATCAAGTAAAAGAATCATTCCTTCTTTAAAAAAAAAAAAAAAACTATTCTGAGGTTGTAGAAATGAGAAGTTAATCACAACCCATATTCCACATCTTCAGTAAGATGTCTAAATGTAGATACTGTGGATTTGAAACACAAGGAGATAACCTATGTGCTGGTGTGGCTGCATCTACATAGATGGTATAGTTTAATGGATAATGGCCATGAGCCTAGACTCTGGAGCAAAATGTCAAAGTTTGAATCCAGACTCCACTCAGTTCCCTGATTTGTAAAATAGCAATGAAAATATTACCTACCTCACAGGATTATAGTATGGATTAAATGGATTTATACATATAAAAACATTTTGAATATGTACTAACTACAGCTTAGACATATTATCATCAGTTGTTTATCTGTCATTGTGACAGGTTAATGTGTGAAGTATTACATGTTTTAATATATTTAATTTTAAGATACACCACCATTCAATATAAGGAATATAAATTTGACTTTGCCTCATGGTGGATGATCATCAAGCAAATAATTAGCTTTTGAAATAGGATGAGGCAATGGTTCCATCTTAATTAAGGTCATCACAGTGGGGAAAAACTAGAATGAAAGCAATGAGTCCTCTCAAAAAATGTGCAGAATGACCATAAGTAAGGATGAAATGAGATGAGTCACATTTCAACGAAAGGCCAATTAAGTAACCAACAATTAAGAAGAAAGATTCATTCAAAGTAACTCCAGTCAGGAAATAACTCGTGTCCTTCAACTGATAAGAAGATAAATATTATATTATATATATATATATATATATATCCTAACAGGAATGACGTACTGATATACATAACATGTAAATTCATTTCTTTCAAGGCCAGAAAAGCCCTGGTGTCTTCTGATTTTATAACATAGAGACTTCTTCAAAGTCCCAGGCTTCATTTTCCCTCGAAATGTAAATATATGCCTCCAGAGTTAGGTAAATCCTTCTGGTGCTCTCACTTATATACAGTTAAAAATTAACCTTCTAAAACTTCCTCTTAGCTCAGAATTCCATGTTTTCAGCAAAATTTGTTCAGAAAGTCCCAATTCTGTATAAACACAAATATATGTTCTTTACAGCACAAAAGTACAAACCATTATTTCTCATGGACCTAGACACAGACATTTTCAAGGAAATATTTAAAAATCAAATCTAGCAGTATAGAGAAAGAATAATATACTATAAGCAAGAGAGGCATATCTGAGAAATGCAAAGTTGGTTGAATATATGAAAATCAATCGATCCATTATATTTCCAGTTTAAAGAAAACTACATGATCATATCCAGAGATACAGAAAAAGCATTTGATGTAATTCCAACACCCATTCTTGACTAAAACTCTGAGCATATGGAATGGAAGGTAACTTCCTCAACCTGATAAAGATGTCTCTACAGAAATACTACTTAGCAATAAAAAGAAACAAGATATTAATGCACACAACAACTTGAATCTCCGATGCATTGATCTGAGTACCAGAAGATGGCCCCCAAAATTTACATACTGTATGATTCCCTTTGTATATCATTCTCAAAAATATCAAATTACAGTTTGGGAATGTAGATCAGTCGTTAGAAACGGGAATATATAAGTGTTGAGGGATACTTCAAACATTGGGATACTTGGGATGATGTAACTATTTGGCATCCTGATTGTGGTGCTAACTACACTAATCTTTTTATATATCAAAAGCATAGGAATGTATGCTGAAAACAACAGTAAAAAAGAGGTTTATTTAAATTCCTCTGACTTTTTAAAAGACAATTCTCAAGGTATTATTGGCTCACGCCTTCAGTGTCACTGTTTTGTGATTTCCCACATATTTTCTGCCCCTTTAAAAATATGTTCAATTTATCAATCTATTAATGTTACTAAATAATCATTATGTGGCAAGTATTTTTCTAGATTCTTGATGGTATTAAAAAAACAAAAATTATGGTCTATGTGGGTATTTTTTCTTCTTGATACTTTGAAACATCATCTTTATTACTTTATCTTTTGAAAACAATTCAAAATGCTTTGCTGGTTTTTGTTCTGTTTTGTTTTGCGTTTTTATCAACACATTTACCCAATTACTGGCATACTGGCAACATGTGAATTTGTATGTATCTTCCTTCCATGGACTCCATATTCCCATATATTTTTGTGACTGTGTATAACTTCATCCGATTATACTCCACAGCTATTAGTAACCACTGTTTTCCAGGAACTAACTGAGTTTAAAATAATTTCCACACTGTTGGAAAATGAACCTTGCTTCCATGAAACAAGGAGTCACAACTATATAATAAAAGGTTGGGTTTTTATTATTATAAAGTATTTATTATCTCTCTGTTAACACAGAAACTTAAAGCTTAGGAGACCACTGAAGAAGAAAATATTTGTTCCTAAATTTCAGTGAGCTCTACTTCAGATAGAATCTCCTCCGTAGGGATGCCTGGGTAGCTCAGCAATTGAGTGTCTGCTTTCAGCTCAGGGTGTGATGCCAGGGCCTGAGATCAAGTCTCATGTTGGGCTCCTTGAGGGAAGCCTGCTTCTCTCTCTGCCTCTGTCTCTGCCTCTCTCTCTCTCTCTCTCTTTCTGTGTCCCTCATGAATAAATAAAATCTTTTTTTTAAGAATCTCCTCCTTATATTTAAAACCATGTTAATTAATATTTCCTACTATAAGGACTATTGTTAATATATTTAGGTAGATCAACTGTATGTGGGTTTTTTAGAAAATAAGTCTTATCTTCAAGATACACTGTTGAGATGTTTACTGATGAAATAAAATGGTATTTGGGATTTGCTTCAAAATTATTTGTGAAGAGGGGAGAAGTTGGTCAGAGTACAAATGAAACAAGAGTGAGTATAAGTTGATAACCATTTAACCTGGGGAATGAATACAGAAGACTTCATTCTATTTGCTCCACTTTTGAATACAATTGGTATTATCTATAATACAAATGTTTTTAAAAAAAGAAAACTTAAAATTTTTCTACTATAAGAAACTTTTCATACCTTATCAGAGTTATAGTCTGCTTACCAAAAAATACCCAATCTTAATGCAGGTCAACAAATATTCAACCTTTGGCAGCCATCAATGAGTGCTTGCAATGTAAGCAAGGATATACAAATAGCTTTGAACTCAGAATTGTGTATAAAGCAAAGGCAACAGTTTCTACACACAATTTTTGAATCAAGGCATGTGTTTATTGCTATCATCTTTAAATCAGGGCTATAGTAAGGCCAGTTCACCCCTAGGTCCTTCTCATACTAAGGCTAATCCAGAAAAAAAATAGACATGTCTTCATCCTTAGAGTCAGAGTGTCAGAGGGGTCTAGTCTGTTGAAGATGGGTCTCTGGGCAGCCTATTTCCAGAAAGATCGCTGTTTCCTTGTAGTTTAACCTCCACACAGAACATCCCCTCAGCATCCATATGAGCCATGGGCACATGGCTATAAAGATCCCCAAAATATTTGGGCGTGGATGATACTTAATAGGATAGAAACACAAGAAGTTTTGAGCAACAGGTGCTTTATTTGAGTCCAAAGGATAAATAAAATTTATAGGTACTTGGATCCTTTTGGGTTAACTGTGGGACCCGTTTCAAAGAATTCTGCAGTTTGATATTTGGCAAGTGACTTCTACAAGAAACATGTTGAACCTCTTCTTTTAAGCCTTATCATACACAATAGTACCTCCTTCAGTTCTCTTCCACTTACTATAGCCCTCAGCATTAGTTAATAAATGTTTTGCCTGTCATTTTAAACACAAAATAATTCATATTAAGGTAACTAAAATAAGCACGAAGCTACTTCTGTTATTTTCATATTTAGCTTTGTGTGCCTAGCTGTTACTGTATCTACAGAAGTTTTGTTGGCACAATTCCTTCTAAAGTGGAAGTTGGTGGCTTCCTAATTCATTCAACAAGCATTTATTGGGCAGCTCCTTTGTGTCAAGGTCTGTTTTATATCCCTGTGTACAGAAGAGTTTCTTTCCTCATAGAGTTTATATGAGGAAAAACAGATAATATGTAAGTTAATAATTAAGGTAATTTCAGACTTGCATAAGTGCATTGCAGGGGAAAAGCAGAATGATATGATAGAGAAAAACGTTGTGTGTATGGTATAGGAAGTGTCATTAACAAAGAAATGTCCTCTCCAAAAGCTAATTTTTTTTAAGGATTTTATTTATTTATTCATTAGAGACACTGAGAGAGAGAGAGAAAGAGAGAGAGAGAGAGGCAGAGACACAGGCAGAGGGAGAAGCAGGGTCCATGCAGGGAGCCTGATGTGGGACTCAGTCCCGGGTCTCCAGGATCACGCCCTGGGCATGAAGGCGGTGCTAAACCGCTGAGCCCCCTGGGCTGCCCTGATGTTTTTATCTTAGACCTGAAGTATGAGATGTCAGCCATGAGAAAAATCAGAAGAGGAGCACACGTAGTAGAGGAAATAGAATGTCTCAAGGCCGTAAGAAAATAAAGAACTAAGTTGCTCAAGAATCAGAAAGGAAGTCTATGTGGATGAAACTTTATGAGAATAGGGGACAGACACAATAAACCAGATCATGTAATCCTCTTAAGCTAGCATAGTAAGTCTGGATTTTATCTTTAGTGCAGTGGGAAGCTGTTGAAGAGTTTTATATAGGGTTGTGAAATGATGATTAGTATTAATGTAAGAGCAATATTGTAGAGAATGTATTATAGAAGAGCCATAGGGGAAGTATAGGTATGAAGCTATTGAATCCCTATAGGAGAAATATAAGAGAGACTTATATTAGAGAAGATAGAGAAACATGGACAGATTGAAGATATATTTGGAGATAGGGTTGCTGACTTACTGGATATGAAGAACCAAGAACTGGGAGAAATCAAAGATAACTTTTTTCTTTCTGCTTATGTTGGATGGTGAGGTTGTTATTAAGATGATGATGGTTGGACATCAAAGACTATGACATCTATAGACATATTTAACTGGATATGCTAATGAGACAGTTGTGTACATAACTAAGTTGTACTGAGCTGCATCCAAGTGTAATGATATACAATAGTGAATCTTTAGCATAGAGATAATTTTAAAATTTCATCTCTTATCATTTTAAATATTAGGAATGAATAGTGTCACTTAGAGAAAGAGTAGATCTAGAGGAGGACACATAATCCTAAACAGATAATTAGTAGAGGGTGAATACTCAGAAAGCAGACTGAGAATATGGCACCAGAGAGGTGGGAAGAAACAGAGCAAAGTGATAGGGGAATCAGAAGGAAAAACAGTTTGGATCCAGAAAGTCGAATGTCACTTCTCTTATACTGGATCAACAATATCCCTATTTAACCCCCTTTAATTCATGGTCTACACAGAATAAAATGGAATTTTGTCTGCATCACTTTTATGTTAATTCCATTCTGTGGATTTCTATTGACCTAAAAATACACTCCAAGTTCCTAGGTTTTCTTCTTAACATCATCCTGGCCAGATCCCCTTCAAGTCTGAGCTAGCTTAACTGTCTTTCTCTGCACCAAAAGATATTATCCTCCATGGCTTTTCCTTATGTTTTCCCCTGTACTTGAAATTCCACTCCTACAACTTTTTTTTTTTAATATTTGGCTATATTCCAATCATCTATCAATAAATATTGGTTGACTAACTTGAAAAACACCTGGCTGTGAAACACGATTTTTTTGAAACACTAAAAATGTCCAGTAAGCTTGCATCTTATTGCCTTCTGCTTTCGCATAATTCTGAACCTAATCAGGAAGGTACCAGCATTTTAGAGAATTACTGAGGCTGGTGGTGCATACAGGTGGGCCCCAGACCTTAGTATTCCTCTCCAATACACCAATACATCTCTACTTAACCATCAATCACATTTTCCCTCCTGTATGAGGCTAACTTTGATACTCTTATCAACACTGAATGCCACCTAGGTCCCTGTCTCTTGCCCCCTGGTCATTACCATCACAAATAATATTGGTGTCATATCCAAATCTTCTCCCTGTCCACATGCTAAGATCATGTCCTTCCACTGTTTCCAGATTACATCCTGTGCCCTGTTTCCTCTCTGTGATTTCTAAGGTCCCTTCCAGCTCTGACATTCTGTGTGTAATTAGAGTACTGCACGTGATCCATCTATAAATACAGCAGGAGTTCAGAGGTTAGAGTAATTGAAGAAAGTTTCCTAGAGGAAATGTGGAGATTGAATAGGGTCTTGAGTAATGGGAAGAATTTAAACTGGCAAAAAAGATTGTCCCAAGCAGGAGAAACTGCGTGACTCAAAGCAGGAAGGTGGGAAGAAAAGATGTGTGCAGAGTGACTGATGAGAGATAAACCTGATTGGTATAGTGTGTGCAGATCCCAGATTCTGAAAAATAAGTCTGAATCAAAAACAAATAATAATAAATAGGAAATAAACAAGCACCTGAGGGTGAGTGAAATGAAATCTGAGTTTAGAAATGGCAACAATATTCTGCCCTAGGATTTAAAAAAGTGTTTGGAAGCCAAAGGAGAGTCTGAATTGAGAAATTTAGAATGAATTCATAACTCCACTCTAAACTCACTTTCTGGTGGTGAAGAATCACTTTAGTGGGTTTCAATATACCTAATTATGCAGCATGGATGAAATAATCTACATGAATTGTTTTTAGGGCCTGACCCATACCTAAAGAGAGGCACTTTGCTGGGTAGTGTTATGCCACCAAAAATAGAAAAGGTGACCCGATCATTCAATCTTTCCTGTAGTTATGTAAAAGAGTTGGAAGCAAGGAGGTTCATATCACAGTTCATATCATATCACAAGGAGGTTCATATCTTTATTTAGATCTGTTAATAAGAAGGAAGGACAGAGGAAAGGAAGAAAGGGAGGAAGGAAGCAAGGAAGGAAAAAAGGAAGGATTGCAAGAGGACAAGAGAAAAAAGGAAAAGGAAAGGAGAGGAAAGGAAAGGTCTTTTGTAATCACGCCCTTGCCTAAACCTTGACCATTTACATCACAAAAATTAGACACTCTTCTCACTGCAAAACAGGTAACAGTTATTGTTGACAGCAAAAGACAAATCCTTAGTTTTCCACAACTTGAAATTTATGGCTAATTATAAAAAATAAGATACTTTCTAATGGTAGATACTATCTGCATAAGGCTTAAGATGCTTATGCAGTCTTTAAAAGAAACTGAAGAAGTTAGTAAATAACATCTAATGGGCACTATATGCTTGGAACTGTTCCAGATACCTAACAAACATCACAGTACAGCAAAACTCAGGAATAAGAATTTTCATTAGTAATAGCATAATAATAATAATAATAATTAATAATATCTTTTCTCATGAAAAAGGAAACATATTCAAAGTTAAAATGATTTACCGATTTATTCAAACTTGAAAATGGCAGAGCTGCAATATGAATCCAGTGAATACCATACTCCCTATCCTTCGTGACCACCACTCACACATGCACACTTTCCACCCCAAAACAGGCCAAATTAGGGTATGGTCAGAAAGCCAGCTGCCTTCAGCTCTTGTTAAAAGCCAACATCTCAGAACCTACCCCAGACCACCTTCACTGTAACATGTTCTTCAGATGATTCTGGTGTGCATGAGTTTGAAGCAATGAAAAAATCAAATGATTCCCATGAGTCACAGAATATAAATACCACATGAACTTTTTAAAGGAATTCTTCCAAACTACATCCTTGGTGTATGAGCTATTCTTATCTTTTTTTATCAAAATCTAATATCTCAAATTTTAAACTGAAGCCAATTGGCCATTATATTTGACTTTCCAAAATGAGGCTTTTAAAGACAAGCCAGACCTGAACTGAATTGAAAAACTGAATAATGGTCAGTGACTGGAGACATAAATAAAGCAAAATTTCAAAGATGGAAACGTATTAGAGCATCGGGAGATTAACAGAATATGCATAAATCAGAAACAGGAAAGGGGTGACAGAAGATTAAGAAGACTGAGTCAAGAAAGGATCTCAGAGACTCAAGTCATGTACACATTTTTAAAAATCAAATTCATTGAGGTTTAGTTTGTATAAAAATAAAATGAATCTACCTAAACGTAGGGTTTGATGAAGTTTTATCCCCCCCCTGAATCAACAGAACCTTTATTGTATCTTTAAATGATCACAAGTAAGTCTGAAAAATCACCTGGCATCTTGCTGTTTCTGTAGCTGGACAGATTAGATCTTATTCATAAGCCTGATGAACGGTTCCTTTTTCAAAAACATAGATACCCCAAATTTTCTGATATCCTTATTTTTAATTGTTGTGGCTTGCTGAATCACAGTAACTGAGTTTGATACAAGTTCAATGTCATTTTCTTCAAGAATTAATTCATCTTTCTGGGCTCAAGATACTGAATAAGCAATGTCGGACCTTATCTGAACTCTACAGAGGTACTTTTCACCCAAGAAATTTTGAATTTCAAGAACAGTATCATTCTCCTGAATAACAAAATTAGTGGGGAAGTGAGCATACATTGACCTCATCTTGTAACAAAGCCCAGTGTAACATCCGATCATGTTCTGTATGTGACTAGTGTGAACAGTAACCAGATCTTTTCTATACCATTGACCATTTGTCAACTCAGAACCTCTTCTTTTCCTTTCCAAGGAGACTGAGTTCTACAATGTTGTGATTCATGTACCTTTGCAGGGTTGCTTTGGGCCCTTCACAGTAACAGTGGGTCCCTTCTGAGTGAAGTTTACATTTTCTGGAATCTCAACAATCTCATTGCTGAGAATGGTCTTCTTTCTTGCAGTAGATGCCACAAAGAGCTGATTAATTCTGACAAATGCATACAATCATGTAACCCCAAACATAATCACTATCTAGAATTTTTTTTTTTTATCACCTTGCAAAGTTCTCCTGTGCCACTTTGCAGGCAATACTCCTCACCCCTAGCTCCAAGAAACCAGCAATTGGCTTAATTATTCTTCTTCTAAAATTTTATATAATAGAATCATACAGTATTTGAAATCTTGTGGGTCCATGTTGTTGCTTAGAACCAGTAGTCCATTCACTTTAATTGATGTAGTATTCCGTTATATAGGTATACCACAATTTATTCATCAATTCAATTCTTAATGACTATACGGGTTATTTCTAGTTTGGATTTATTAATAGAGCACCTATGATCATTTCAGTGAAAGTCTTTATTTGAACATATATTTTACTTTCTCTTGGATAAATTCATGGAATTGCTGTTATATAATACATGTAGTTTAACTTTATAAAAAAATATTGTCAAACTGCTTTTCAGAATGGTTGGGTGATTTAACAATTCTACCAGCAATGAATGATAATTCCATTTGCTATACATCCTCAACAACAGTTGACATTGTCAGTATTTAATTATTCTAGTAGGCACATACAGGTAACTCAAAGTATTTTAGTTTATATTTCTTGGATGATCAACGATGAGCATTTTTATGTGCTCATTGGCCATTCATATATCTTTTTTTGAGTGTCTATTCAAAATTGTTTGCCATTTTTGAAAATTCTATATTCTAATAGTTGAGTTTTTAAAAATCTGTATGTAATATCTTTGTCAAATAAATGTGCTGCAAATATTTATTAGTCTGCAGTTTATCTTTTCATTTTCTTAATGGTATCTTTCAAAAAGCTAATGTTTTAATTGTGATAAATTCTAATTTACTACTTTTATGGTTCATGCTTTTTGCATACTACCTAAGAAATTTTTGCCTATGCTAAAGTGGCAAAGATTTTCTCCTAAATCTTCTTCCAAAATTTTATTTTATTCTTTTGGTATTTATGTTCAGACCTATGATTTATTTTAAGTTTTGTACATGGTATTAAGAGATGAAGTTATTTTTTTCCAAATGCATATCCAGGTTTTCAACATCATATTTTTAAATTTACCCACTGAGTTTCCTTTACATATATTTAAAAAAAAATCTATGAACAAATTTATGTGTAGGACTAACTCTTACATTTTTCTCTTCTATTGATCTTCATTATCTATGTTGGGCCAGCGGGATCAAGGGGGATCAGGAGGCACCAAAAAAATGGCAGCGGACCCCCCACCTTGTGGCCCCCACCTCGGAACTTTACCACCACCAGCAGACTGCCCAAGGACACATCATCAGGGGGAGCCTGGACCTATGCAGGAAACCTGAACCGTACTTCCCAGACGACCAACTTTTGCCTGGCCTCTCTATTCCATTTCACTACCGATCAGATTACACCTGACAATCTATTCTTTGCCAAAATCACATTGCCTTGCTTGGCATAGATTTACAGTGTACCTTTAAATCAGTTAATTTAAATGTCTGATTTTGTTCTTGTTTCACAAAACTATTTTGACTCTTCTAAATTCTTTCCATCCATAAAATGTTAGTAAGACCTTGGCAATTTATATGGAAAATGTCTTCTGGGATTTTGGTTGAATCTGCATCACATTTATAGATCAGTTTGGAAAGACATGTTAGCAATAACAAAAAAATGACGCCTTAACAACAAGAGTCTTCTAATAAAAAAGCATTGTATGTCTCTCCATTTATTTGGGTCTTTTTTATCTTAGCAAAATTTTGTGATACTCAGTATAAATATATTACACATATTTAAGGAAATTATTCCTACTTCATATTTTTTTTATTTTTTTTCGACTTCATATATTTTTTTAAATTTTTATTTATTTTATTTATTTATGATAGTCATCAGAGAGAGAGAGAGAGAGGCAGAGACACAGGCAGAAGGAGAAGCAGGCTCCATGCACCGGGAGCCCGATGTGGGATTCGATCCTGGGTCTCCAGGATTGCGCCCTGGGCCAAAGGCAGGCGCCAAACCGCTGCGCCACCCAGGGATCCCTCGACTTCATATTTTAGATGCTACTCTAATTGTATTATTTCTTTAAGCTTGCTTGTTTTCTTTCTTTCTTTCTTTTTTTCTTTCTTTCTTTCTTTCTTTCTTTCTTTCTTTCTTTCTTTCTTTCTTTTATTTTTCTTTCTCTTTCTTTTCTTTCCTTTTTTTTTTCTTTCTTTTTAGAGAGGGTAGGGTAGGGGCAGAAGGAAAAGAGGAGAGAGAATCGTAAGCAGGCTCCATGCCCAACTGAGCTGGAGCCCAACTAGGGGCTCCATCTCACAACCTTGAGATCACAACCTGAGCTGAAATCAAGAGTTGGATGCTTAACCAACTGAAACACCCAAGTGCCCCTCTAAGCTTTATTTCTAATTGCTTATTACTTGTATGTAGAAATAGAATTGACTTTTGTGTGCTGTAGACATACTAAATTCAATTCTGATAATTTTTTAATCCTTAGGATTTTATATGTGTTCATGAAGTTCTGCAAATAGTGGACAATTTTGTTCTTCTCCTATTTGCATGCCTTTTTGTCTTTTCCTTGCTTTCTCAGTACAGTGTTAGTTGGAAGGGGTAAGAGTATTTGATTTTGACATGCTTTTGATCCTAGGTGTAAGCTTCCAGTATTTTAGGAATTAAATGTCATGTTTGCTCTATATTTCACACAGATTCCCTTCACTTGACTGGTGCTACTCATATTTTGCTGAGTGTTTATCATGAATAGACACTGAATTTTTTCATAAATAAAATCTTTAAAAAGGGGGTGGGGCACCTGGAAGGCTCAGTGGTTCAGCATCTGCCTTCAGCTCAGGTCGTGATCCCGGGGTCCTGGGATGAAGTCCCACATGGGGCTCCCTGCAGGGAGTCTGCTTCTCCTTCTGCCTATGTCTCTGCCTCTTTTCTCTGTGTCTTTCATGAAGAAATAATATAAAATCTTAAAAAAGAAAAGATACTGAATGTTGTCAAATGTGTTATCTGCATCTATGTAGATATTCATATGGTCTTTTGTTCCTTTCTTTCTTTTAATGTGTCTGATTTTGTAAGTTAAATTAGCCCAGTATTCTGGGGATAAATGCCTCTTGTTCATAGTATATTATCCTTTTGATATATTATTAAGTTGGCTACCATTTTATTAGGATTATTATGTCTTTATTCATGAGGAATATCAGCCTGTGATTTCTTTACTTACCAAATATTACAAAATGTTTTGTTATAAAGAGTTGGAAAGTATGTCCTATTGTAATTTTAAAGTATTTGCAGATGAGTTGATTTACTGTTTTCTTAAATGCTTGGTTGTAGTTTTAATCTGCATTTTTGTGAAGACTAATAATGTTAAGCACATCTCTATGCTTTTGAGGTTGGTTCTAGTCTTCTGGATTGTTTTTCATAATATGTTGATTTTTTTTATATGATCTGGATTTGAGTTCTTTGTCATGTATGCATTGCAAATATTTTTAAACTCTGTGGCTTGTTGATTCATTTTTTTGAAAAATAAAGCATTTTGATGAAGTATAATTTTTTTTTCCTTCATGGTTAGCCTTTATTTGAGTAATCTTTGCTTACTCCAGAATGACGAACATAGTATTCTTTGTTTTCACCCAGAAGTTTTATGTCTCTGGCTTACACATTTAAGTCTGTTATCCATCTCAAATTAATTTTTGTGTCTGTGAGAAAAGGATGAAACTTTTTAAAATCTAGTTTTTTTGTGCATTATTTAGTAAAAATATTTAATTTTTTCTCATTATATTGATTTGATGTCTTAGTCAAAAATCATTACCTATTTTCCTACATTCTCTTTTCTTTGTCATTAAACCTTTTGATCTTTATTCAAACACCAAATTATTTTGATTACTATAGCAAATTTTGAAGTTGGGTAGTGTAAGTCCTTAAACTCTGTTCTTTCTCAAGATCATTTTGGTTATACAAGATATTTTAAGTATCCATTCTAAAATCAGGTTTCACTTACTGAAAAAAAAAAAAGCCACTAGTATTTTGGTTGGGATTGTGCTATACCTATAGCTTATTTAGACAAAGTGGTCTTTGATTCTCTGGAATAAATTGTATTATGTTTAAAATCCACTTTAAAACTTTTTATAGCTAGTTTATAGAAATACAGTACATTTTTGTAAATTGATTTTGAATCTTGTGAAATTATAATTTTTTAGTTAAGTTCTTATGGCTATTTGTAGGTGGTTTCTACATAAATAGTCATGGTATCCACAAATATTAACAGTTTTACTTCATCGTTTATAATATTCCTGCCATTTTCCCTGCCTTATTGCAATAATTAGGATATATAGAACAATATCACATAAAAGCAATTAAATCAGACCTTGCTTTGTTCTTGATTTTAGGGGAAAAGCATTCAATGCATCTCATGACTTATAATATTAGCTCTAGATTTTTGTAGAAACTCTACATAGAGAATATTTCCTTCTATTTGTAGTTTTATAAATTTTTAACACCGATGTTGAATTCTTTTAAATGCATTTTTCTGCACCTACTAAGATAGTTATTTGGGTTTTCTCCTTTACTCATTAATGTGATGAAATACACTGATTTTTGAATGATTGAATCAAACTTGTATTACTGGTGTAAACCCCACTTTGTCACAGTGTATTATCTTTCATACACTATTTTTAATACTTTTTATATCTACATTTTTAAGAGATGAGTTGTTTGCATTTTCCTTTCCTTACAAAGTCTTTGCCCAGTTTGGGCATCAGAGTAATGATAATCTCATGAAAATGAGTAAGGAAGTATTCCTTCCTACTTTATTTTCTCAAATAATACATGTTGAATTGGTTTTGTTTTGTTTTTTTCTTTGCTGTTTGGTAGAGTTTATCATTTAAGAAATCTGTGGTGCCTAGAGTTTTCTTTGTGGAAAGATTTTTAATTATGAATTAATTTTTTTAAATTGATAGAAGGCTATTGAGTTTTTCTCTTTCTTCTTCAGTTATTTTTTGGTAAGATATATCCCTCAAGAAATCTACGTTGTTAAATTTAGTACCATAATGTTTTCATTATATTTCCTGCATTGTTTTTCACAATATTTCCTGCATTGTCTTTTAATATTTATAAGCTTTTTAGTCAGATCTAATCTTTCATTCCTTTTATCAATAATTTGTATCTTTTCTCTTTTCCTTGATCAGTAAGCTAGGGGTTTATTGTCACTTTTACTGATTTGTTTTCATAAGCTGGAACCAGCTTATTATGACTTCCAGCAGTCTTCCTGACTCTCCCTTAGTCTTTGTAAGCCACAGCTTTACAACCAGTGAAGAACTGAACTGTTTCAGGGAAATCGCTATTAGTTCTCCTGCCCTCATCCTAGACTCAGCATTCTACTCTATGAATTTGGTGCAAGCCAGGGGAAAGATTTGAAAGTAAGGTATAGACTTGTGGCTGGAGGAGGCTCAGGATTCTAACCATCATACCAGCCATTAAAATCTTGGTAGATATCTCTGTATTTCCACATCTGGAGGATTTTCTGCTTTCTGCTACTCAACTGGGGATGAAAACAGCCATGGGTCTTTTTTTCTTATTAAATGTTTATCATTTCTGTATTTTAGGTTTATTTCAGCTCTCTGATAGGTTTTTAAAATATATATAATTTTGAGTATATCTGTTTTTTTTTTTTTTTTTTTTTTTTTTTTTTTTTTTTTAGAGTATATCTGTTTTGTTCCCCTTATTACCAAAGAGTTTGTTTGTTTTGTTTTTAAATAAAGTCTATGTGATTGGAGTCAGAAAGATCATTGGAAAATCATATACACCAATCAGCCAGGATACTTTCCCAAACTTCTCAGTACTATGTCTATTGTTCAATCACAATCACCATTACAACTGTAACATAGTATCTGCTTTTTCATTGCCACTAGATTTATAATCTTTACAAATCTTATATTTATTTCACATTAAATGACACCTGAATTCTTTTTTTTTTTTTTTTTTTTTTTTGATGTAGGTGTTAGCCAATCTATACTTAGGACTAAAGAATTTCTCAGCATTTCTCTATCCTCTGTGGCTGGTTATACCTAGCAATTTCCAAGCTGATACAATGCATCCTGACTCTTAATGTGTTTGAGAAGATTTCTTTAGTTTTCATTTCATTGCAACATGTATTTCTACTAAGCTATTATTCTTTTTTTTAAGATTTATTTATTTATTTGTGAGAGACCCACATAGAGAGAGAGAGAGAGGCAGAGACACAGGCAGAGGGAGAAGCAGGCTCCATGCAGTGAGCCCGACGTGGGACTCGATCCTGGGTCTCCAGGATCACGCCCTGGGCTGAAGGTGGCGCTAAACCGCTGAGCCACCTGGGCTGCCCGCTATTCTTCTTTTCTTTTTTTTTTAATAATAAATTTATTTTTTATTGGTGTTCAATTTGCCAACATACAGAATAACACCCAGTGCTCATCCCGTCAAGTGCCCCCCTCAGTGCCCGTCACCCATTCACCCCCACCCCCGCCGTCCTCCCCTTCCACCACCCCTAGTTCGTTTCCCAGAGTTAGGAGTCTTTATGTTCTGTCTCCCTTTCTGATATTTCCTACCCATTTTTTCTTTTATTAACTTGTTGGGATGTGATCTTCTTTACAAATGGGGTATACTATCTGCTGTATGCAATATATTTACATTTACTACCTAAAAAAGAATTCTCTGAATTTGCCAACTTTACTAACTTACATGCTTAAATTTGACTGTCTAAATAATAATTGAACAACAAATTCCTTCATCTCAACATACCATTGAGATTAGACCTATTTAGTTCGTCCTGCCAAGGTGATCAACATAGACCCTACTGGGTGCTCTCTAAAATTGCTTCATTATTCTTTGCAAGTACAGAAAAAGAAAAATTTCTTCCTCATCTCCCTCTTCACAAGGGATTGTAGTTCCAAACAAGACCCCCTAGAGCATCTGTATCAGTTATAAGATCTAGTAAAAACAAACTGATTTTTATGAGATCTCTGTGAAACAATTATAGATGTATTATCTTCTTTTGTAGTTATTCCTAAATCAGCTACTTTTCTTATCAATTTGATCTGCTTCTAAATATTTTATACTATTAGATTTATGTTCTACCTTCTCTTCTATTTCAATACAACTTGATAACCAATTCTTTTTTTTTTTTTTTTTTTTCATAGAAAAGCTTCTGGTTACTTGAACTGTACTTGAACTGCAATTTCCCAAGGCTACATTAAGTCTATTTTAGTCCATCAGATTATGTATTTCTACGTCATATATTAATTGTATTTTCTGTTATTTTTTCATTGGAAACCTGTAATTGGTTTCCTTAATTTTACTTTCTTATCTAGTCCTCAAGGTTCATGTTAGGGCACCTGAGTAGCTCAGTGGTTGAGCATCTGCTTTTGGCTCAGGTCATGATCCCTGAGTCTTGAGATTGAGTCCCACATCGGGGTCCCTGCAGGGAGCCTGCTTCTCCTTCTGTCTGTCTCTGCCTCTCTCTCTGTGTCTCTCATGAATAAATAAATAAAAGCTTAAAAACAAAAGATTTGTGTTAAAACAAAACAACAAAGGAAAACAAAATGAAACCATATGTATGTCTACATAGATTTTATTTTTGAAGATATGATGATTCTGTAAGAGGATTTCTGTGCTCTTCCCAAGTAGAAGCTATTCTTAAAGTCCTCAGGCTAGGTCTTTCATTCCTAAACAGGATTGTCTATTCTTATTGATGGATATGGGAACATACTTAAATTGCTACTTCCCTATTACATTTCACTGAGGTGACACTTTAAAATCTTTACTCAGCTATAAGAAATAGAAGGTACATTTCATTCCTCCGGGCTGCTTCGTATTTCTTTTACGTTGTGAAGAAGTGGATTGCTTCAAGAAGAAGCAGTTGTTAGGATAAGCTTGGTCATGCAACAGTAACCAACAATCCACATTTCAGTAGATTACTCAAGCAAAGTTTTCCTTTATATTCATAATATATATACAACATAGATAATCAGAACAGCTTTATTTATTATTGCCACTCAGGGTATCAAACTGATGAATCCATCAATATTTTTGCTTCCATGATCACTAAGGCAGGGAGAAGGGGACATAGTGAAGTATATCTAGCTCTTAAAAAAACTGGTTGCTGGTCACATTTCATTGGCCAAATTAAGTAATATGGCATAAAAACAAACAAATAAAAAGAAGTATAACCCTGGGATATACCTAAAAAGAAAGAACTAGAATATTTTTTGAATGGTCCTATTGATTACCACAAAGTAACAAAATTCATTGGGCAAACAATAAAATCTGCTAATTATATCTCAATCCTAGACTCAGTTAACATATCCTGACCTGGTAATAAAATGTAAAACCCTAATTTGACATTGATCAATAAAGCAAGTATAAAATCACAAATTTAAGGTTACTTGAATTTTTCTTGACTAGCAATCTTTATCTCCTTTATATTTTATACTTATCTTTTGCATATAAACACAGTAGTTATAGCACTGAAAACACATTTATTATATGCCTTTGCATGAACTTTGCCTGAAATATATTTTGATCTGTTTAACTAAATTTTAAAATTTTTTCAGCCATATGTTTGAGTCTACAGTATTCATGAAAACATATCATGGGTCACTTCAAGGAAATTAATACAGGTAATGAAATTCATTGTATCACTTTTCCTACTATTTCTACCTCCTGTTTACTTTTTTTTTTTTCTGTTTACTTCTTTTAGCCTTGATATCCCTGGGTAAAAAAAATTCTTAAACTTAGATCATTATCTCTAAATTTATTGAAGGTGCTGGATGGTCCTAATGGGAAGAAGCTTGTTCTTCTGGGCAGGTTTTTAAAAGTATATCAAAACTCGGTCAAAAACGTTTAGGAGTATATATTTTCTCCAAAGAAACAGGTACAGTTATGAGCAACATAGACATTCCAACTACCAAGGGTTATTGGCAATAAGTAAATAATTTCACAGTTAGTGATTTAATTACTGTCAAAGGCAAAATTAAGTCCAAGGCAAAAATTAATAAAGTCCATTTATTCATCAACTTGTGGAAGGGACTCCATCTGCTATCACTTTCATTTTTGCATGGCTCAAAGGTGTAAGAAAGAGTAAAAACAACAACAACAAAAAAAAACTGGCATGCTTAGACAGGTTCTGATTGGCAAATACTCTATTAAAGTAGGGTTTTTTTGAACTGAGAAAACTTTCTAATTGGTCTTCAGGAACATCTGGACATCCTTCCTTGGCTTTAGGGATCAATCAAGCAGTTTGAGATATTTCAAAAGAGGAAGGATCACTCAATGTTAGGAGTAGAGGGTTTTCCGAAAACAGTCATTTGCTGAAACGAGTAAGGTTCAATGGAGTTTTTTTTTTTTATCATCAAATTGGCATAATGGTCCTTATGAGGGAGAGTGGCTGCCATGACAGGATATTTCTCAGTACCAATCCAAAGGAAGTATATGGTACTCAGTAATCATCTAATAAGTTCTGTGTCCTACGCTGGGGTTAACAAAGGAGTTTCCTTAAGTAAGTCAGATATCATATAAATTTGAGTCCACGTATATCTGTACATTTTGGTCTTGAATACACAATATTGCAAAAAGTAATTAATATAGTTTTATTTCCATTTATGCTTTAGAAACGCAAATATTTTTTTATGGAAAAAGTGAAGGCAAGTGAATGGCACATTCTCCTCTAGACCTTACACCAAAGTTTTTCAACATCAGTACTATTTACACTTCAAACTAGGCAATTCTTTATTGTGAGGAGTTGTCTTATAACTGTAGGGTGTCTAGTAGCATCATTTCCCTCTACCTACCACATTCCCACCAGGTATCAGTAACACCAGCCTCCAGTCATAAAAATTTCAAAGTGTCACAGGACACCCTCAAAATGTCCCAGGGTGCAGGGGAAGCAAAATAGTGTCCAGTACAGAACTTCTGCCTTAGACTCAGTTAACCATGGCTTGGCAAAAAGCTTCATTATAAGAATTAGACCATGCAAAACAACTATATTTTTCAACTCTATCATATAGAAGTGATATTGACCTCCTAAGTACCTTTATAGTATATAGTGAAATGTGTATTATTTTTCAATAAATATTGTTTTAGTTGTTTTGAATAAATTCATTTGTGGAAGTTGATAGCAATTAATTTAACCCATCATTTTGCCTATAAAAAAAGAACTTTGATAAAAATTAATACTGTTAAGTAAATAAATCTGTAATCTTCCCCTCTCAGATGCATGATAGTACTATACTTCCTAGTCCTGTGTTTGCTTAAAGCTAAGTAACTTGCTCCAGCCTTAGTAAAGTGAGCACAGATGTGTACCAATTCTTTTCTGGAAAATGAAATGCCATCCTGAGATCCCCGATCATTCTTTCCTCTGTGTTGGGATTTAACTGTCACCTTAATAATTTTTATCAAAAACGTGCACAAGAGATACTCTAGATTAAAGGCAGTTTTTTTTTTTTTTTTTTTAACTTAAAAAGCAAATAACTACATGGATTCTCACATTTCAGGTTTACCCCTGGAGCAACACAATGACAGCCAGACCAAATCTATTCTGCATACAAAGTCTGTATCTCTCATGAGAAACAGAAAAAAAATTTTTTTTCTTTGCTTATATACAGGATAAAGAGGTAACTGCTTCTGTCTTACAAAAAGAAGGAAGGAAAAAATCTTGCTCTCTGAAGATGGAATGAAATGGATCCTGGATTTTCACTCTAACCTTTTAGAATGTAAATACTATCTGCAAGGGCCAGATATGCCTTCCTGCCCGAACTCTCCAACCCCATCATATCTTTGGTTTCTATGACCTAGAAGATATCTTCAAGGTCCTAAACTTCATAAATCACTCCAGTTACCTCACTATCTATACAGTTGTAAATTAATTACCCAAGGCTTACTTATAGCCCAGCATCCCAATCCACAGAATAAAATTGTTCAGAAAGCTCTAACTATATAGAAACAAAAAAGTTTTTCTTAACACTGTGCAAGCTTTACAAATCTTTGTCTGCTTCTGGTACAGGGTAATGCTAACCTTATAAACTAAGTTGGGAAATATTCCCTCCTCTTCTGTTGGCTAGAAGTGATTGCCAAGATTTGATATTATTATTTCTTGAAATGTTTGGTAGAATTTTTTAGTGTAACCCTCTGTGCCTAGAGATTTATTTTTTTTGAAAAGTTTTGAATTACTATTTAATATCTTTACTAGTTTTAGGACTATTCAAAATATTAATTTCATCTAGAGTGAGTTTTGGTTGTTTATGGATTTTGAGGAAACAGATTGAAGAATTTTCAAATTCATGTGTGAAAGATTTTATAGTATTTGCTTATTTTAAAAATATAGTCCTATATTTTAATAAAAATATTTAATAAAAATAAAATATAAGTCCCTATATGCATTCTATATATATGTATCTGTGTACATATATAGATGTAATGGAATATTATTTAGATATTTAAAAAAAGAAGATGAAAACCCTGCCATTTGTCACAATATGGATGGGCCTTGAGATCACTATGCTAACTGAAATAAGATACAGAGTAAGAAAAATATCTTTTCTACTATTAATATTTGATGACATAAAACTTAACATTGTTTCAGCTGAATCCCACAAATTTTGATATGTTGTCTTTTTATTCAGTTCAAAATATTTTCTAATTTCCCTTGAGACCTCTCCTTAGTGCACATATTCTGTAGAAGTGTGTAATTTATATTCCAAATGTTTGGAGATTATGCTTTTATTTTTCTTTCTCTTACTGATTCCTAGCTTAATTCCATTATAAACATGCAGGTTTCAAATCTTTTGAGTAAGTTTGTAATATTACCCAGAATATAGTTTTAGTGTCTGTTCATTGCACACTTGGAAGGAATATGCATTTTGCTGCTGTTGAGTGGAGTATTCTATAAATGTCTATCAGACCTGGTTGGTTCATGTTGTAGTTCAGTTCTGCTATATTCTTACTGATTTTATGTCTATCTATTACTGAAAGCAGAGTCGAAGTCTCCAACTATATTTGTGGATTTGTCCAATGATCCTTTAGATTCTCTCAGTTTTTGTTTCATGTATTTTGAAATTTTCATATTAGATACATACACTTTTAGGATTGCTATGTCTCCTTGGTGAATTTGCCCTTTCATCATTATGCAAAACCCCTCTTTATTTCTGGTAAATATTATTAAGTCACATTGGTTGATATTAATCTAAGCCTTCCAATTTTCTTTTGATATGTATTTACTCACTACATCTTTTCTTATTCTTTTACTTTTAATCTAATTATCATTATATTTAAAGTGAGTTTCTTTTCAGAAGTATATAGTTGAGTCACAGTAGTTTACCCATCCTGAAAATCCTTGTTTGCCTTTGTTTAATTGGTGTGGTTTGACCCATGATATTTAATGTACTTGATATTAAGTTTGAACTTAGGTTTGTTGTTTTATTATATCTTTTCCATTTATTGACATGGTTTTTCATTCTTATGACTTTCCTTTCCTGCCTTCTTTTAAATATTTTTAACATTTAAAAATTATTTTATCAATTATATTATTGATCACATTTCTTAATTCACTTTGAGTGATTGTCTTCAGAATTAAATACACTACTTAACTTTTAACAGTCTACTTATTTTACCACTTCAAGTGGAATGTAGAAATCTTACCACCACATAAGTCCCTTTTCCTTCTCTGCTGATGTTATTATCTTATGTATTTATATCCACATGCCCTGAAAATCCATCAGATTATTTTATAATTTTGTTTCATATTTTTAAAAACTCAAAAATATTTTAATAGTCTGTTTTATTTACATCAATATTTATAACTTGTCTTGCTCTTTTATCATCCTGATATTCCAAGTTTCTTTCTGGTATCATTTTCCTTCTATCAAAATAAATTTTCATAGTAAAATTTTACAACAGTTATGCAGACTACACATTCTTTACATTTTGAGAAGTTTATATATCATTTTTATATTTGAAGAGTATTTTCACTGAATGTAGTTTTTGAGGATGATGGTAGTTTTCTCCTAGCACCTTACAAATATGGAGACACTTCTTCCTGACCTCTATGAGAAATCTGTTGCCATCAAATTATTATTTCTCTAAAATAATAAATCTAAAATCTACTATTTTTCTTGTTTCTTTCAAAATATTTTCCTTTCTCTTTAATTTTCAGTACTTTGATTATGATGCAATCAGATATGGATTTTGTGTGTGTGTGTGGTTATTGTGTTTGTGGTTCAGTGAGATTACTCAGCTAAGAATTTATGGCTTTATCTAAATTTGGGGAGTTTTCTTCCATTAATTCTTCAATTTTTTTTCTACATTTTGCTCTTTTTCTTTTCCTTCTGGACTGCCAATAGCACATCAATTAGTTCTTTTGGTATGTGTCCATGGGTCCGTGAATTAATAGGGCTTTTTTTCCATCTTTTTTTCTATATTGTTCAAATTGGATAATTTCCACTGACCCATCTTCCCTATGTCATCTCCATCTGCTATTAAGCTTATATTAATACTGAGCCCATCCCATGAGTTTTTCTTTTTAAAAATGAACACATGTTAAAGATTTTATTCAGCTCATTAATTACTGAGGAAACCAGTAAGATGTTAAGACCAGTTTATGGATGCCTGGGTGGCTCAGTGGTTGAGCATCTGCCTTTGGTTCAGGGCCTGATCCTAGAGTCCTGGGATCAAGTCCTGCATCAGGCTCCCTGTTGGGAGCCTGCTTCTCCCTCTACCTGTGTCTCTGCCAATCTCTCTATGTCTCTTATGAATAAATAAACAAAATATTTAAAAAGAAAAAGACCAGTTCAGAGATGTGATGAAGTAACTATTTATTTGGAATTTGTAAAAGGATTAAGATAAGATTTTTGGGTTAGATACAAACTAATCAATGTCCTCCAGGACAATAAATTATAAGCTTTGAAGCTATCTTTTTTCTGCCATAGAGATTTTTACTTTTTTCATATCTGCTAAATAAAAAATCCACAACTTAAATATAACTTCACTAACTTCAGGCATTTTGAAGAACAATGTGTTGAAGAAAGTGTATTCCCCTAGACAATCGTTTAGAAGACTTTTGCCCCTAACTGACATTGAAAAGATATGCTGCCCAGCTATTATCTGCCTTATTTCCAGTTTTTTTTTTTTTTTTTTTTTTTTGCTAAGTTTTCTTAAGAGTAGGAGAGAAGTTATGAGATTACTGGTTCAAAAAGAAACACTTTAAAGACTGTATAATTCCTCACAAGAAAGCCCAGAGTCTACACAATTAGAAAGCAATGAAGTATTGGTGCTGTCCAGTTATACTGAGCAACTACACTGAGGTGTCACCTACTTATCACCTGTGGTCACAAGAGCCTTATGATTACTGGAAAGATGGATTTGATGCTTTATAAATATGTGCATTTTTTTTTTTTGGCTCTGAGCTCTTGTTTTTGTTGAATTAGTTCAATTTAAAGATCCTCTCATTTTCTTGCTATCATTGTCATTGACAGAAAATGTGTCCTTTTCCATAACTTGCACAACTCAAAAATAAAATAAAACCCACTTACATAGGCATTTATAGAGACATCACTGGAAGGTTTAGGAAGATGAAAAGATTTACATTTCAAGGGTAAACAGCTTAAATATTAGCAATTCGTATTCCCTGATTGATGCTCCTACTTCTGTTCCCTTCTCAGGTATCTTCTCCTCTATTCTCCTTTCTGGCTGACCAGTCAACTTGTTTAAATTTCATTTTTTTAAAAAAATCATCATGGTTGCTAATTAACTCAGATGTTCAGAGTTTTAATTTCACTTTAAGCAGCTTATTTAAAAATGGTCTTGGGGTACCTGAGTGATTCAGTCAGTTAAGTTCCAACTCTTGATTAAGGTTCAGGTCTTGATCTCAGGATCATGAAATGGAGCCCCTGGGTGTGGCTCCCTGCTCAGTAGGGAGTCCATTCCTCTCCTCTGCCCCCTCTCTGCATGTGTTCTCTCCTCTCTCTCGAATAAATAAATCTTTTTAAAAAGCGTTCTTAAAGGAAGTTTGATTCCTCCTATCAGAAAATTTCTGGTGCTAGCTGCTAAATTAAAATCTCCATCCTTGGGATCCCTGGGTGGTGCAGCGGTTTGGCGCCTGCCTTTGGCCCAGGGCCCGATCCTGGAGACCCGGGATGGAATCCCACATCGGGCTCCCGGTGCATGGAGCCTGCTTCTCCCTCTGCCTATGTCTCTGCCTCTCTCTCTCTCTCTATGTCTCTCTGTGACTATAATAAATAAATAAAAATTAAAAAAAATCTCCATCCTTTTTTTATAATAAAGCATTAAATTTGCCCCCTCTGGAAAGCAATAGTGGTTTATGTCAGCCTCCTCTAAGGATCATGGTTTCATAAATTGGAAAAGAAGTTTGTCTCACTCTCAGTTTGAGATTCCTGCCTGCAAGCTGCCTTGTTTCCACTGTTGCCTTCACCACCATCCTTGCAAGTGGATTTGCCTGGGAGGATGAGAAAGAGTGGAAAAAGAAAAAAAATAAAGGAGAAAATAAAATATGGGGATTTCTCCCACTGTCTCCAAATATTAGGAGGCTCCTTGCCTGTTCTTCAAGTCAGAACTAGAGGGAATCCCCTGGAGTGCTCAACAACATGCATTTACAGATTTGGGCCAACTGTTTAAGCAGGTAGATATACCAAAGTGGGAATAAGATAAAGTCATCACTTCTACGTGGTACTTCAAATTCTGTTCTTCTTCCCCAATCTGCCTGCTACTAATTACTTCTTAGAGTCCTCAAATAGCTTCCCATGAGTTCTGTTCAGGTTTATAGCTCTACCAGTAGGAGAGACAGAGGAAGTACTCTATCTTATCCATAACTAGAATCTGTTTAGTGAATTTGACTAAGAACTGATTAAAATGGCTCTGCTTAAATCTTAATTTTTTTCAAAAGGTTATTTTTGTCAGATAATTTTAATAGCAAGTTTCTGTAACCACTACTCTATCAGGTGTTTGACTGATTCAGTCTTCATGATGGCTATGTATGTCATATGCCATATCCCTTGCTCTTTATTTAACTATAAAGACAAATCTAAAATATATTGAATATGTACTCTATGTGCTTTCTAAGCACTTTGCATATATTAACCCATTAATCTTAAAACAAGCCTATGAATCAACTACTACCCTAAATTTATAGATATAGACCCTGAAGCATAGAAAAACTTGTTCTGGTACCCAGCTAAGAGGTAGAGGCAGATTCAGGATACAAATAGTGGCAGAAGAGTTCCACAGTCTTTGTTCTTAATCAATATACTATACTGTCTTTTCTAGTATAAAATAATTAGTATGTAGCATGCTATGAGCTAAATTGTATCCCCTTCAAATTTCATGTGCCAAAGTCCTAATCCCTAATACTCCAGAATTTGACTGTATTTGAAGATAAGATCTTTACAGAGGTGATTAAATCTCTGTCTCAAAGTTAAAATATGGTCATATGGCTAGGCTTTAATCCAATATGACTAGCATCCATATAAGAAGAGGAAATTTGGACATGGACATACATGGACAGAGAGAAAACTCTGTGAAGACACAGTGAAAAGATGGCCACCTAAGAGCCAAAGATAAAGAATTGGAACAGATTTTTATCTCCTGGACTCTCAAAGAATGAACCCTAACAACACCTTGGTCTTGAACTTCTAGATCTCAGAACTATAATTAAAATAAATTTCTGTTGTTTATGCCTCTCAGTCTATACTGCTTTGTTATAGCAATGTTAGCAAACTAATATGGTAGGATAAATTTGATTCTCAAAATAACTAAGAAAATGATTCAAATATTAAAAATACTCAGTGAATATATGTTGATCTATTAAGATTTGAATAATTTAGCTAAGTTGAGGTAGGTAGACAATTAATTAGATTTTTATCTCAAATAGATATTTGTCAATGTGATTTTCATATCTCAAGGTAAGAGTTAGTTCTGTAGAGTCAGAGCTAAACAACAGGAGAACATTGGAGTGAAGAGAATATACCATCCCAAAACAGCCAACAAGATACAAGCTAAAGAGATATAGGGATGGCAAACAAGATTCCTCACAAGGGAATGGGCCATGGGAATGGGATAGGACCATCATTTTTTTCTTTTTTTCTGGCATTTAAACCACTTGCACTGAAAATCTAAGTGTATGTTACAATACATAGATTTTCTTCTTTGCATAGTTTAAAATATGCTGGCATTTCTCTAGAACTTTTTAAATAGTTTAAGATCTACTTCATTTGTCATTTAAAATTTAACTATCTTCTATAAAACTAAATGCTTCTTCTAGTAACACTTTGGTGTGGTTGCTTACTTCTAAAAGATATGGCTAGGGGAAATGGGACATAAGATTGTGGGTGTTAGAATAAATCTCTGAACATGTGGGCTTGTTCCAGAGACTGACTAAGGCTCAAGGGGAATGTTGGCTACAAATTATGAAGATTAGATCTGGTTGCTTGCTCTAACATGATGGCCAGAAGCAAACCTCACAAAGTCTATGCACTTTTTTCTTTTTTTCCCTGTGAGAATTAGCAATTATGCAAGGAGACAATAAAAATGAAAGGAAATCTCTGTAAAAGATGAAAACTCAAGCAAATTCACCCCATCACTATTATAGATACTAAGATCAACAAAGGAACATAAGCAGAGAGAAAATGCATAATAATAGAGAACCAGGAAATGGTGCCATCAATGTGCCATAAATGTCAAAGAATTGTTATTTCAAATAGCATATATGAGGCCATATTAGAAGAGAAGCTGGATAATAAATCTCAAAAGAGAAGAAAATTTTGCTTTCCTGGGAGAAAAAAAGACTGTGATGTTGGAAGAAGTGATCCAGAAAGGAACCCAGAAAGATTTTAAAATCTGGAGATTAAAGAGATGTAAGGAACAGGGAGGATCATGAAAGAAATGAAAAGCATATTTACATTGAGGTTTTTTTTTATCTGCCTGGGATCAAGTGAAAATAAAGCCAGCTGCTCCCAACTGGCAATGGGCAAGTGAGGTCACAGCAATGGGACAGCAGGTGCACAGCAGTGCTTCTCCCTAGTACAGCCAGGTTCTTTTCATATAGTGGACAAGGATACAAGAAAAAAAATGATATAGCTACAGCTGATGCCAGGAGTTTTGAAGCTTAGGCAAACAGAAATTGAGTATGTGCATTGAGTAGAAGAATGACATGGAAAAGAGAAGAAAATTTGTCAAAAATGAATTCTTTCTGGAGTAGAATTCAGTACTTGGGCTTCCTTCCAATCCATCCCACTTCACTCCAAATAGACTGACATATCAACACACTAGTGATACAAAATTTTATCTACACATCCTTCCTCATTTAACAACAGAGAAGAGGATTTCAAGAGCATCTGGGAGGAAAAATAGTAGATAAAATAAAAATCAGTCCACTCTATTTGGGAAGAACATGCCAGTCGTGATAGGATCTTTATTCAACGAAAACAGAAAAAAAGATACCAATAAGTGGTCTGCTAAAACATTTTGCAAAAAATAAAAAATCACTCACATGGAAAAGACAAGGATACATTTTTTTAAATATTTGTTTACTTATTTTGGGGGGGAGTGGCAAAGGGAGGGATAGAAAGATGACTCCAGCAGACTTCCACTGTGTGAGGAGACTGACTCCAGGCTCAATCCCAGGACTCTGAGATCATGACTTGAGCCGAAATCAAGAGTCAGCTGCTTAACCAAATGAGCCACCCAGGCACCTAGATAAGGATATATATTTAAAACAAAAATATGGTTGATGAAATAAAAATGAAGTTTATAGACTACCTACTTTGTAATCTTACTTAAATATATTGACGTTAAGAAAATTTGGGAAAAAAAATAGGTGATAAGACTATAGAATATAATAGAAAATTGATCAGCGTATAAATCAGAGAATGTAAAAAAACTTAATATTCAATAGATTTTTAAAATATTATAGTAGAAGCAATAAAATGTCCTCCAAAAATTTATGAAACTATGAGCAGGACACAGTGAACAGTGAACAGAAGTACAAAACATGAACAATTGATTTTGCTAAGGAAACATTCAGAAAAGAAACAGAAATAAATGGTTAAAAAAAATTATGAAGCCAATCATTGTCAGCTGAAGAATGATCTAACAATGATCAAGAGACTAATAGTAATCCAGAGAAAAAAAAAGGAAAAGGAAAACTATTTAACATTTATCTAATAATTTTGATTAAAAAAAAAAAAAAAGATAGCATGTGAGGGCAATATGGCTGCAATCTGTCACTCCATTGATCACTAGGATCGATTTGGCTGATCTAGCTGGCTAGATAGGTGTCCCTTTCCTCCCTCACTGCTCCATGTGCCTTCCTCCCCAAGTAGCCTGCACACTCAGTCAGGGAGGATGGATGACTTTCCTGGATAGATGAGGATCATTCTTCAGTCAAGAATATAGGAATAGCTGAGCTCCCCTATTAGAACCTCCAATCTCTCAAGGTTCATTTGTAGGAAAAAATAGGCTAATCAAGCTTCCAAGACTCCAGATAGATTCAAATGAGGCACTGCATGTGGCAATCTGCCTTTCTTTAATAAACCAAAACCAAAAAAAAAAAAAAAAAAAAACAAGATAAAGAATTCCTTATAGAAATAAGAGGCTGAACTAATTGAATTTGCCTATCAAGAAACAGAGATCAGTACTTTGTCTTTCAATTGTCCTTAGGTTGGCTGACCCATTAAACATGGAGGAAACTGTACTGAGGCAGGAAATAAAACCAGATATTAAAGGGGCCCCTAATTTTAAGCTGTTACAACAAACACAAAGAACAAAAAGCCCCCATTATGACCCAGCAATTAATTTCTTTGAATTTCCTATCCCCATTAGCCCATTTGTGTTGTTCACTGAGAATGTCAGCTGTTACATATAGGCAGCATGACAAGCAATCTAGCAGAGGCTGGAAAAGCCTGCATACTAGGGAACAGCCAGTGATAAGCAGATCAAAGAACATAGAGGACCACACCAGGACCCTTTAATTAGAGGAGGAGCCTTTGGAGTCAGTCCAAGTCTGAATTTGGCAGAAAAACAAGAGAGGCTGTGCTAAAGTTAGGGCTGGCAGTCTTCCACTTTCCTGGAGAAGGACCCTTGCCTGACATCTCCTGCTCTTTGAACTTCAAAGGGAAGTTTGCCTACTGACACAAGCAAATTTTTTTTTTTAAATTCTTGTTCTCTACGCATCTCCTTAGCAATTTTTCATGCTTAGAGTGAGGGAGGAAAAGAGAATTTCCCTCTGAAAATAAAATGATGCCCTGGACAATTTTTATATAGTACACACAGATAGTAATGTTTAGGAATTTTGACTGCTGATGTATCTGGAGCTGAGTTCGCTGAACAGCAGCACCCTCAAAAGAAGAAACAGACCTTTCCACTGCTAATGAGTCCAAAGATGCCCATGATCCTGTCATATTATACCTTCAATTTCACAAACTCCTCCAATGACATTGCATAATCTCTCTTATCAAAATTAGTTAACATCAACTTCTGTGGCTTCCAATCTAACCAATTTTGAATACCTTGAATAAAAGATGTTGATAGTAGGCTTATTAGTGTTGGTAGTTTAATTAGATACCAACCAATCATATTATCTCCTCTATTTACTTGTGACTAGAGCGACAAAGAGGGAAGCTTTGCAGAAAAGGGCAGATGTTTAGAACAATTGAAAATATCTTCCTTAGATTTTTGTGATGTGGATTAGCAATTTTCTGGAATTTCTTATAACATGTATAATCTGCTCTTTCCTACTGTGATTTTGCAATTCAGATTCTAGATTATTTTAAATTTGAATCCTGTTCTCTGAGTAAGGGGTGTTGAGAAGTAGAAAATAGAATTGCTCAGACTTCTTGAGGTAATGGTAGGTAACTTAAAAGAAGAAAATGATGAAGTCACGTCTAAAAATTCTTAGCTCAAGGGCAGCCCTGGTGGCTCAGCGGTTTAGCACCGCCTTCAGCCCAGGGCCTGATCCTGGAGACCTGGGATCGAGTCCCATGTCGGGCTGCCTGCATGGAGCCTGCTTCTGCCTCTGTGTCTCTACTTCTTTCTCTCTCTCTGTCTCTCATGAATAAATAAATAAAATCTAAAAAAAAAAAAAAATCCTTTAAAAAAATAAAAAATAAAAATAAAAATTCTTAGCTCAAGATGAAGAAAACTCAGGGAATTTACATGACTCAGCTGAATAAACAGCTTTACTCATTACAACTATTGGTCTAATACTCTAATTAAATTATCTGAGATTCTTATATAAACATTAGGACATTTATGAGGAAAATTTGGATCCTTAAAAACTAACTAAAATGGCAATAAGAAATGGGCCAGAAAATTTGAAGTCTCCTATCTTTTCCAGTAACAGTTTAAAAATATGGCTCTTGAATCCTTTGACATTTCTACCACTGAGACATAGGGTCGATATACCTTCCCACCAAATCTGGACCCTGAGAATATTTGACTTCAATATGATAGAATTCATAGTATGTTATTTTCAAGCCTCAGCCTTAGGAAAATTACAGCTTCCACATCCTCTCTCTTGAAATATTGTTTTTGGAACTTGCTACCATATTACAAGGAAGCCCAAACTAGACGTGCAAAGATCATGTGGAATGGCCTTGTGTAGAGGTTCTGGTCCACAAATATCATCAACCCCCAAAGAGGTGAGTAAAGATACACCTAGATGGTTCCAGCTTCCATATTTTAAATCACAGTCAGCCTTTGAATTCCGCCCCTGAGGCTTAAGAGCTCAGAAAGTAGAGATAAACTGTCTTCAGCATGACTTTCACAATTTCTAACCCATAGAATCTATATAATAAAGTGGTTTGTTTAATGTCACAATACCTTGTAGCATTTCTTTATGTAGAAATATTAACTGAAACTCACCTATAAAAATCTTACATCTCATCTTCTTGCAATCTTATATTGAGCCTTCTTGCCATAAATGAAAATGTAATTTTTTCTTATATATGATTAACACCGCTGCAGATAATTTGAAGGTGCTTAACTAAGAAGAAGAAAAAACCCTGAAATCTGAATCAGACAGAATATATTACAATGGATACAATAACTCAACTAAGATACTATATCCTGTGTTCAACAACCAGCTGCAGTTCCATGCTAGATTGACTAGACAAATCTAAACCGGTCACAGGTAAGGTTAACTGACCTGAAAGGCCAAAAGCAGAGAAAAGAATTTAAAATGTTAGGAGGAATAAATTTTATGAATTCTATATCTATAAATATGATATTGTGCCCATACACTGCCTCCTTCTTATATGCTTTTAAAATCTGATAGACTTTTTTCCCCCTTGTCAAGGGAATTTTTCAAAAGTGCTGTACTTTTCCTCCTTTATTCATTAGCGATGATGTATTTTCTGATCTCGCTGGAAAGGAAGTCTGAAGGGTCTAAGATAATAAATTTTCTATCATTAACTTAAGCAGGAGATGACTTTAATAGTGACTTTGGCTCCATATATGGCCTTTGGTACTTAGTGTATAGTTACTGACTTAGCAAACATATTTTTCTTTTTTTCCAATACATAGAGGCCACACAAAGCCAAGCTATCTCACCTGCTGTGGCAAGAAGGTTCTGCTACTTTATTACTGCCACAATCTAAGCTATAGAGACTTTAATCTCTTGGAGCCTTCCAAGACATTAGACTAGTTTATTATGTTAATGATGAAAGCTTGATAAAACTAAGTAAACATGAGTAGTAAATTACTTACAGCTTTTCAAAAATAGATGGATGATGATAGACAGGAGAAAAATCTCACAACAAATGCAAGACAAAGACACCTCAGTGAAGTTCCTGAATATATATATATATATCTAGACTGGTCTGAGATATGCACTATGAAGGAAAGACACAGCCTATGTTTTCTTTTGTGAAAAAGAACATTTAATATCTCTTGTGCTTAGTTGTGATAACCATATTAGATGCCTTTCTTCCACTGTCAGACAAACAAGAATATTTTATGATTTATGACTTAATAGAGGTCATCCATGGTAGACAGCTTCTAGGATGATTCCCAATTATCCCATTGGTGTTTAAATCCTTTTTAATCCCATTCCCTTGAGTGTGGACTGGATCTAGTGACGTGCTTCTTACAAACAGAATATTGCAAATTGAAGGAATATCTCAAAAGCATTCCATCAGGAAATAGCTTCAAAAAGAACATAAAGACACAAGTAGTTATGCAAACACAAACCCAGCACCCCATATACATTATATTATGACTTCATGATATAACAACCAGTTGAAAATGGTTTAAAAATTTGAGCCTGCTTTATTTTTTATTTTTTTATTATTTTTTATTTTTTTATTTTTTTCTTATCTCTCTTTTTATTTTATTTTTTTATAATAAATTTATTTTTTATTGGTGTTCAATTTGCCAACATACAGAATAACACCCAGTGCTCATCCCGTCAAGTGCCCCCCCTCAGTGCCATCACCCATTCACCCCCACCCTCCGCCCTCCTCCCCTCCATCACCCCTACTTCGTTTCCCAGAGTTAGGAGTCTTTACGTTCTGTCTCCCTTTCTGATATTTCCCACACATTTCTTCTCCCTTCCCTTATATTCCCTTTCACTATTATTTATATTCCCCAAATGAATGAGAACATACAATGTTTGTCCTTCTCCGATTGACCTTACTTCACTCAGCATAATACCCTCCAGTTCCATCCACGTTGAAGCAAATGGTGGGTATTTGTTATTTCTAATGGCTGAGTAATATTCCATTGTATACACAAACCACATCTTCTTTATTCCATTCATCTTTCGATGGACACCGAGGCTCCTTCCACAGTTTGGCTATTGTGGACATTGCTGCTATAAACATCGGGGTGCAGGTGTCCCAGCGTTTCATTGCATCTGTATCTTTGGGGTAAATCCCCAATAGTGCAATTGCTGGGTCGTAGGGCAGGTGTATTTTTAACTCTTTGAGGGAACCTCCACACAGTTTTCCAGAGTGGCTGCACCAGTTCACATTCCCACCAACAGTGTAAGAGGGTTCCCTTTTCTCCGCATCCTCTCCAACATTTGTGGTTTCCTGCCTTGTTAATTTTCCCCATTCTCACTGGTGTGAGGTGGTATCTCATTGTGGTTTTGATTTGTACTCTCCTGATGGCAAGTGATGCAGAGCATTTTCTCAGGTGCATGTTGGCCATGTCTATGTCTTCCTCTGTGAGATTTCTGTTCATGTCTTTTGCCCATTTCATGATTGGATTGTTTGTTTCTTTGGTGTTGAGTTTAATAAGTTCTTTATAGATCTTGGAAACTAGCCCTTTATCTGATATGTCATTTGCAAATATCTTCTCCCATTCTGTAGGTTGTCTTTGAGTTTTGTTGACTGTATCCTTTGCTGTGCAAAAGCTTCTTATCTTGATGAAGTCCCAATAGTTCATTTTTGCTTTTGTTTCTTTTGCCTTCGTGGATGTATCTTGCAAGAAGTTACTATGGCCGAGTTCAAAAAGGGTGTTGCCTGTGTTCTTCTCTAGGATTTTGATGGAATCTTGTCTCACATTTAGATCTTTCATCCATTTTGAGTTTATCTTTGTGTATGGTGAAAGAGAGTGGTCTAGTTTCATTCTTCTGCATGTGGATGTCCAATTTTCCCAGCACCATTTATTGAAGAGACTGTCTTTCTTCCAATGGATAGTCTTTCCTCCTTTATCGAATATTAGTTGCCCATAAAGTTCAGGGTCCACTTCTGGATTCTCTATTCTGTTCCACTGATCTCTGTGTCTGTTTTTGTGCCAGTACCACACTGTCTTGATGACCACAGCTTTGTAGTACAACCTGAAATCTGGCATTGTGATGCCCCCAGATATGGTTTTCTTTTTTTTTTAAATTCCCCTGGCTATTCAGGGTCTTTTATGATTCCACACAAATCTTAAAATAATTTGTTCTAACTCTCTGAAGAAAGTCCATGGTATTTTGATAGGGATTGCATTAAACGTGTAAATTGCCCTGGGTAACGTTGACATTTTCACAATATTAATTCTGCCAATCCATGAGCATGGAATATTTTTCCATCTCTTTGTGTCTTCCTCAATTTCTTTCAGAAGTGTTCTATAGTTTTTAGGGTATAGATCCTTTATCTCTTTGATTAGGTTTATTCCTAGGTATCTTATGCTTGGGGTGCAATTGTAAATGGGATTGACCCCTTAATTTCTCTTTCTTTAGTCTCATTGTTAGTGTATAGAAATGCCACTGACTTCTGGGCTTTGATTTTGTATCCTGCCACACTGCCGAATTCCTGTATGAGTTCTAGCAAATCTTGGGGTGGAGTCTTTTCGGTTTTCTAGGTACAGTATCATGTCAGCGGCAAAGAGGGAGAGTTTGACTTCTTCTTTGCCAATTTGAATGCCTTTAATGTCTTTTTGTTGCCTGAGTGCTGAGGCTAGGCCTTCTAGTACTATGTTGAATAGCAGTGGTGAGAGTGGACATCCCTGTCTTGTTCCTGATCTTAGGGGAAGGCTCCCAGTACTTCCCCATTGAGAATGATATTTGCTGTGGGTTTTTTGTAGCTGGCTTTTTAAGATGTCGAGGAATGTTCCCTCTATCCCTACACTCTGAAGAGTTTTGATCAGGAATGGATGCTGTATTTTGTCAAATACTTTCTCTGCATCTAATGAGAGGATCATATGGTTCTTGGTTTTTTCTCTTGCTGATATGATCAATCACATTGATTGTTTTACAAGTGTTGAACCAGCCTTGTGTCCCGGGTATTAATCCTACTTGGTCATGGTGAATAATTTTCTTAATGTGCTGTTGGATCCTATTGGCTAGTATCTTGTTGAGAATTTTTGCATCCATGTTCATCAGGGATATTGGTCTGTAATTCTCCTTTTTTGGTGGGGTCTTTGTCTGGTTTGGAATTAAGGTGATGCTGGCCTCATAGAACGAATTTGAAAGTACTCCATCTCTTTCTATCTTTCCAAAAAGCTTTAGTAGAATACGTATGGTTTCTTCTTTAAATGTTTGATAGAATTCCCCTGGGAAGCCATCTGGCCCTGGACTTTTGTGTCTTGGGAGGTTTTTGATGACTGCTTCAATTTCCTCCCTGGTAATTGGCCTGTTCCGGTTTTCTATTTCTTCCTGTTCCAGTTTTGGTAGTTTGTGGCTTTCCAGGAATGCGTCCATTTCTTCTAGATTGCCTAATTTATTGGTGTATAGCTGTTCATAATATGTTTTTAAAGTCGTTTGTATTTCCTTGGTGTTGGTAGTGATCTCTCCTTTCTCATTCATGATTTTATTAATTTGAGTCTTCTCTCTCTTCTTTTTAATAAGGCTGGCTAATGGTTTATCTATCTTATTAATTCTTTCAAAGAACCAACTCCTGGTTTTGTTGATCTGTTCCACAGTTCTTCTGGTCTCAATTTCGTTGAGTTCTGCTCGAATCTTTATTAACTCTCTTCTTCTGCTGGGTGTAGGATCTATTTGTTGTTTTTTCTCTTGCTCCTAAGGTGTAAGGTTAGCTTTGTATTTGAGTTCTTTCCAGTTTTTGAATGGATGCTTGTATTGCGATGTATTTCCCCCTCAGGACTGCTTTTGCTGCATCCCAAGAGTTGGAACAGTTGTATCTTCATTCTCATTAGTTTCCATGAATCTTTTTAATTCTTCCTTAATTTCCTGGTTGACCATTCATCTTTTAGCAGGATGGTCCTTAACCTCCACGTGTTTGAGGGTCCTTCCAAACTTCTTGTTGTGATTTAGTTCTAATTTCAAGGCATTATGGTCTGAGAATATGCAGGGGAGGATCCCAATCTTTTGGTATCGGTTCAGACCGGATTTGTGACCAGTATGTGGTCTATTCTGGAGAAAGTTCCATGTGCACTTGAGAAGAATGTGTATTCAGTTGAGTTTGGATGTAAAGTTCTGTAGATATCTGTGAAATCCATCTGGTCCAGTGTATCATTTAAAGCTTCGTTTCTTTGGAGATGTTTGTGCTTAGAAGATCTATTGGGTATAGAAAGAGCTAGATTGAAGTCACCAAGTATAAGTGTATTATTATCTAAATATTTCTACACTTTGGTTATTAATTGATTGATATATTTGGCAGCTCCCACATTCGGGGCATATATATTGAGGATTGTTAAGTCCTCTTGTTGGATAGATCATTTAAGTATGAGATAGTGTCCCTCTTCATCTCTCACTACAGTCTTCGGGGTAAATTTTAGTTTATCTGATGTAAGGATGGCTACCCCTGCTTTCTTTTGTGGACCCTTGAATGGTAAATGGTTCTCCAAGCTTTTATTTTCAGGCTGTAGGTGTCCTTCTGTCTAAAATGAGTCTCTTGTAGACAGCAAATAGATGGGTCCCGCTTTTTTATCCAGTCTGAAACCCTGCGCCTTTTGATGGGGTCATTAAGCTTGTTCACGTTCAGAGTCACTATTGAAAGGTATGAGTTTAGTGTCCTCATGATATCTATTCAGTCCTTGTTTTTGTGGATTGTTGCACATAACTTCCTCTTAAAGGGGAATTCTCAGAGTCTCCCTTAAAATTTCTTGCAGAGCTGGTTTGGAGGTCACATATTCTTTCAGTTCCTGCCTGTCTTGGAAGCTCTGTATCTCTCCTTCCATTCTGAATGAGAGCCTTGCTGGATAAAGTATTCTTGGTTGCATGTTCTTCTCATTTAGGACCCTGAATATATCCTGCCTGCCCTTTCTGGCCTGTCAGGTCTCTGTGGAGAGGTCTGCTGTTACCCTAATACTCCTCCCCATAAAAGTCAGGGATTTCTTGTCTCTTGCTGCTTTAAGGATCTTCTCTTTATCTTTGGAATTTGCAAGCTTAACTATTAGATGTCAAGGTGTTGAACGGTTTTTTATTGATTTTAGGAGGGGGGGTCTCTTTATTTCCTGGATCTGAATGCGTGTTTCCCTTTGCAGATTAGGAAAGTTTTCAGCTAGGATTTGTTCAAATACATATTCTGGCCCTCTGGCCCTTTCGGCGCCCTCGGGAACCCCAATTAAACGTAGGTTTTTCTTCCTCAGGCTGTCGTTTATTTCCCTTAATCTATCTTCATGGTCTTTTAATTGTTTGTCTCTTTTTTCCTCAGTTTCCCTCTTTGCCATCAACTTGTCTTCTATGTCACTCGCCGTTCTTCCACCTCGTTAACCCTCGTCGTTGGGACTTCTAGTATGGATTGCATCTCATTCAATTGATTTTTAATTTCTGCCTGATTAGATCTAAATTCTGCAGTCATGAAGTCTCTTGAGTCCTTTATGCTTTTTTCTAGAGCCACCAGTAGCTGTATAATAGTGCTTCTGAACTGGCTTTCTGACATTGAATTGTAATCCAGATTTTGTAACTCTGTGGGAGAGAAGACTGTTACTGATTCTTTCTTTTGAGGTGAGGTTTTCCTTCTAGTCATTTTGCTCAGTGCAGAGTGGCCAAAAACAAGTTGTATTGGGGAAAAGGAGAAAAAGAAAGGAGAGAAAGAAGGAAAGAAAAGAGAAAAAGAAAAAAGGAAGAAAAAAAGAGAAAAAAAGAAGAAAAGAGAAAGAAAAAGAAAGAAAGAAAAAAAGGGTGGGGGAAGCAAACAGAAATCAAAGAGCAAAAAATAAACAAAAACAAAACAAAAAACAAAACAAAACAAAACAAAAAAAAAAAACCAACAAACAAAACCACGGGGGAGTATCCTCTGATTCTGTATACTGTAAGTCCCTTGACTTCCCCTGGAACTTGTCCTTCTAGCTGGTCTTCTGGGGGAGGGGGCCTGTAGTGCTGATTTTCAGGTGTTAGCACTTGGGGAGCTGCTCTGCCCCCTGCCTGGTGCAGGGCTCAGTGGGGGTTGTTTACCCCGTGAGGCCCCAGGAGGAACAACCGCAGTGGCGGGGCCAGCCCTGGAGCCCTGGATTCAGCCCCCGCAGTAGCTCCGGAGCTCTCGGTCTGCAGGGCCTGGAGGCTCCGGGGCGGAGCCGCTGATCTGCTCAGCTGGGGCAGGAGCGTCCTCGCTGTCCTGGGCCCTCCCGGCCTCTGCCTGTCCCGGGGGAGGCCGGATCCTGGGCTGTGTCCCGGCGCCCTGTGCTCCCGGGGCCTGCGCTGTTGGAATCGCGCTCCCGCCCCGCAGCCCCCTCCGCGGAGCCCTGCCTGAGCCCTTCCGAGCTGCTCCGGGTCCCGCCGTGCACGCTGCAGCCCTTTAGGGAGCTCGCCCGCGGGGTGTGGGGCTCTCCCGGGGCGCAGGTGTCTGTTAGTGTCCCCGGGAGCCCGAGGGCATCCCCGCCCTCCTGAGTCCTGCTCCAACTCCCTGCGAGCCCCTTTCCGCCCGGGAAGGTCGGTGCAGCTCCTGCGTCTCCGGGACGGGGCTCTCCTGTCCTGGGGACACTCGCCCCGGCTTCAGCCCAGCTCCTCGCGGGGCCCCTCCCCCTTGGAGGCCTTTTGTTTCTTTATTTCTTTTTTCCCCGTCTTCCTACCTTGATAGAAGCGCGAACTCTTCTCACTGTAGCATTCCAGCTGTTCTCTCTTTAAATCTCAGGCCGATTTCGTAGATTTTCAGGATGATTTGAAGGTTATATAGGTAATTTGGTGGGGACAGGTGATTTGGGGACCCTACTCTTCCTTGAGCCTGCTTTAGAGATAGCATCACACAGTATGGCAGTACCAGCCAAATGTGTTTTGCAGCAGGGTTAAAAACCTTCTCAGGGATTATGAGGTAAAGGAGGGAAAAAAAAAAATATTCCCATTGGCAGATCTTCAAAAACTGCACCTTGTTTTTCACTTTACCTGGAAAGGAGTGGTGGCCTCAGGTCAAAATATACTGATTCTTAAGACAGTGATTGATAGTTCAGTCAGATATCTAATAAAGGACTTTGAATAGCAATATTAGAGGATTTTGTGAGAACTAGTTTTGGTTAAAGAGCATCTGGGACCTGAGAATGGACCTTAAAGCAGTGCTACAAAATTACTGGCTTCTAATGATAAGACTTAAAAACAGAACAAAGCAAAAGTTTTTCACTGACAATGTTTTGGAAAATACTATAAGAGTCTGAAAATATTTGTATGCCTCACCAAAAGGCTACCATTGCAAAACAGCCTCTTCAAATTCAGGACTGGATGAGCCTTTATAGATGTTCATTAGCCTTCTTTCCCAACCAGGCCAGTGTTAATACAGTAAGCCCCAGAAACAAAGTAGGTAAAGGGGCAGAGATAGGATAGATCCATAGGTTTAACCACATGGAATTTCATCTCACCAGGCTTGGCTTGGCCCATCCCTCTTGCTGAGACTAATTCTGAACCCATAATATGACACCATGTATTAGGGGCCCAGACAGCTCTCTGGTAGATTACATGTGACCCTTTCTGTCATGAAGGGGGGGCAAAGATTTCTCCTCACCAAATAGACACCCAATCTAGATTTGAAGTTACTTTCCCTGCTGCTGTCAGTATCATTCATCCATGAAATTACTCAATGCTTTATACCCTGCACCCAACCAAGAAACCAATTCAAAATAAAGGAAGTAAGTGAGGAGCTGTTGCTTGTGAAATTCACTGGTTTTCTTTCTCTCCATCAGCTGTAAGCAACTAGTTCTCAAAATAATAGAAGTTGGGGGACAATACATTTGGAATGATAGAATGCTGTTTCTCTCATAGAGATAATCTATTTCCATCCCATAGAGATAAACCCAGTGCCATGAACAAAGGAGCAGTGGTGGATGGGATAAAGGTATCTATCAGGATTATAGCTAATAGCCCACCTTGAAAAATTTAAATTTCTTGGGTTGTACCAGACTAGAGACTTTAGTATGCAAAAGAATCATGGTTTCTCTGAACTGGAGAAATTGAAAGTGTGACTTAGCTTTTTGTAACTCCTAATGTAAGTGGAGAAATTATGAAAAAGAATATTTGTTGAGGTTATTGAATCTGACCATCCAGAACAAATACAGTGGGTATTATATAATAATATCCAAAAGAATAGTGATTCCTACTGGCTGCCTTCCTGTTCTACCATCTCAATAGTCAAGACTTCATTTTCTTCATATTGAGATCTTCCCTTGCTTCTCCGTGCAAGTTGCCAAGTGAATTCATGTGGAATATAGAAGGGATACTAGAAGTAGTAAGTCATGTCCATACCTCAGTTGCAAATTCAAGGACACTGGATTTTCAGAGTTGCCGTAAAAAACAGATTACATATTAATATGTATGTTTCTTGCATTCCCCTATAATCGGTAGGGTATATCTGTAAAGGAAAATATTATTTTCCTCACAGATACAGAAAACTGAAATTTGATCAAAACAGATACAAAGAATAAGCATTACTAAAATATTTTAGACTCAGAAAATAGAGTACAAATTAGAATCTGTTCAGCTGCAAGTAACATAAGATGTTTTTAAGTAAACCACATAATGGAAAGTTTAAAGTAGAGCCAGCTTTGCTTCATCTACCTTGAGTTTTCCTTTCCTATCTATATCAGCTTTCTACTCAGATGGTAGCTGATGTCTTTCAGCAAATTGGACCTCACATCTAGGCATTGGAACACTGGTAGTAAAATATATCATTACTTATTCTGTGTATCTAAAGCTAGAATATTTTCCCAAGGAACTTCTGGGACTTTTCTTCTCAGAACTTACTAGCCACACTTAAAAATTGGTCTAATCCTAAATAATGCCTGACAAAGATGATGCACTACACATAGGCCAGTGAAGCTGGGGATATGTTGACCCTGGAAGCATAAGTGTTGTATAAGAAAAACAAATAAAATGTATGAAGTAAAATTGCATTGGTTGTTGAAAAGGGTGAAAAGGGCTTATCAGCAATGAACATGACAACAGAGAGCAAAGAACACCAAATGTGAATGTAGAAATAGGAAGTAAAAATGGCTTGTCTCCTGTTGCAAAGGATGAGCACATGTATGGTTATACATGATGATAGATGGATCATAGTATGAATCATGTCTGTTTGGGTATCTTTGGGTATAGAGAAGAATAGTTTTTTTGGGTTCACACAGGTTGACAGCCCTATAGCTATGTCTATGCTACACAATCCTTACCTTTGGTCATAACACACTCAATTAATGGTAGACTGTTGACCCACTGGGACCATTTAGATTCTTGTTCTCTAGAATTTGAAGTCTGCATGGAATAAACCAAAGATTGAAAATGCCTGAGGCTGTCATCCTATTTGTATTGAGTTGAAAAAAAAAAAAGATCCATAAACTTCAACTAGTGACAATCTCAGACCTGCTCTTATTCATGCACCTCCTGTGGTTTGTTTGTGCATCTATTTCATCAGTGCTGATCGACTCTAATACTCACCCAGTAATTCCTATTTTTGGCTGAAAATTTTGATTTCTGTTGTTGACAACCTGATATAATATTAACTAATACTGGTATGCTATCAAATTGGAAATCACTGATATAGTTCAAATTTTTAAATCTATTAATAAAGAAAGTGAACTCTAGGAAGTGTAAATTGGTTTATATAAGGATACTCAGCTTCTTGGAAATTAAACTGTAGCTAGAACCCACATTCCCTTACCACTGCCAGTGAATTTTTTAGAGATAGATATAAAAATGATGAGTGCCTGACAACACAGCCAACACTCTAGCTTAGAACTTTTCTTTAGAAAGTTTCTACCAGTGTTTTGCAAACACCGTGGGAGATTGCTGACCTCACTGAAAGTGCTATGACCCACTTCTTGATATTATCTAGGATTTAGTAACCTTTCTTCTTCTACCAGACACATTTTATTTTGAGCCCTCCACCCTTCCACCACTGTAAGTTTTTCCCATTTTAACCTTACAACATTTGAGGAATGAAAGAGTTCCTGATTGTAAACCATATGGGTACCCCTCCCTTACAGTACAGTCTTGTAATACTAAATAACAACAACTGTCTGTTTTCTCATATAGACTTATGAGGAGAGAAGTCTAAAAAATGCCCTTAAAGGAAAGTGTAATACAACAAAAATGGCAAACAAAAAGCAAACCAGGGACATAAAAATTTTGAAAACTTGTTTGGTAAAATAATCAGACCAACAGGTCCTTAACTGTGGTTTCAGTCTGAATTTATCTGGATTCCGACAACATGCTGACCTTCAATCAATTTGTTTTATTTCCTGGAAATAACATTCTCTGATCTTTGTCAGGTCTCATTCAATTCCATCCACCCTGGCCTTGAAGTATGTCAAACTTCTGGGAAATAGAGCAAGAATGTTTATGTCTATTGTTTTTTTCTAGATTGTGGAATCCAAACAAACATTGATGCTTTTAATCTATGAATCATTCATTTTCAGACAAAATGAGCAAAAAAACCAACTAAATCTTTGGGAGAGCACTGACCCACTCTTAGATTCTTAAATTGTAGAAGCAAATAGGATAAATACTGTCTGCCTTGTGTCCTTCAAGAAACAATGGGTTGTGATTTCTGAGCAATAAGCCAAAAGGATTTTGTAGAAAATAATGATGTTTTATCAATGTGGTTGGCTATAGACTGAATGTGTGACTGAGCCTGGTCAGCAGAATAGAACAATCTGCTTTCTAGTTATGAGAGAGAATGGTTCCAGGATCTGCACCTTTTAGTTCTCTTGGTATAGACTCTGGAGCGGATCATGTCTTCAGTCAAGGGAATTTAAAGAGTTGGATTCAATAACTCTGACAACCCATAGTAAAGGCAGTTTCTTAAATCACTCTGATTCATACCCTGCTCAGGTAAGTAGGATCATATATTCATGTATACTCAAGCCCTGTTTTAAAATTCCAGTTTCAGTGAACAAAGTTCTTGTCCTGTTTTCTCTGTTACTAACTAAATTCCCTTAATTATCTTTGCCTTATAGACCAGGGGCTGATAAACCACAACCCAGTGGTAAAATCAGCCCACTTCTTGCTTTCATAAGTAAAGTTTTTTAAACAATCATGCCATACTTATTGTTTATGAATTGTATATGGATACTATTATGTTAATAATGGCAGAGTTCATAGATGTGACAGACATTCTATGGCCAGCAAAGCTGAAAATATTATCTGGCTCATTACAGAAAAATGTTCCTGTCCTCTTACCAAATCCCTGACTCGAATTTTTTGCAGTTGCCCTAACATCCAGCCCAATGTTCTTTTTTTGGGGGGAGGAGGGAATCAGCCCAATATTCTTATCTTTGTGCATCTGATTTGTGCATCTGATATCTATTTGAAATATTTTCTCAGTTTCTTCTGTATTTTTTTATCTCGATATAAGTTTTTAAATTTTGAAATAATTTAAGATTTACAGGAAAATTTGCAAACAATATTACAGAAAGCTTCTGTATTTTGCACTCACCTTTTCCCTAATACATTTATCATAACTAAAGAGGAAATATTGACACCACTATTATTAACAACAGCTTATAATTTATTCAGATTGATTTCCTTAGCCTTTATCTAATGTTCTTTCTCTGTTGCAAGATTCCATACAGGATATCACATTATATCTGGTCTTCATATTCCTTCTAATCCTTTACCCTGTGATCATTTCTAATTATTTCTTTGTTTTTGATGACCTTGCAAGTTTTGAGGAGTAATGGTCATGCATTTTTGTAGAACATTCCTCAGTTTGGGTTTGTGTGATGTTTTTCTCATGGTATAGACAGGGGTTAAGGGTTGTTGAGGAGAAAAAAACATAAACATCATTACCTAAGGGTTCATAAATTCAAAGTGACTATTGCTGTCATCACCCTTCAGCTACTGGCTAACATAGTGTTTGTTTTTCAGGTTTCCTCACTATAAAATCACTCTTCTCGACTTCTCATATTGTATTTGTTAGAAGAAAGTCTCTATGCATTGTTTTTTGCATTTTTTATTAGCCTTCCTATAACCAAATACTATCTTTATTCTTTGACATCTCCATTTGATTCCTCAGGGAGTTTTGCTGATGACCACATGGACTCATGCTTATTTTCTGCCACTAGACACTCTGGAATACTACCCTACCATCTCTTAGGCTCCCGGCTCAACCCTCATGGTTGTGTTCTGGTGGACTGATCTACTTTCTCTATTGTTTTCTCTGCTTTGAATTGTGATCTTGCCAATCAAGGTCACTTACAGCAAAAGACATGATTGGGCATAGATTGAGATATGTAAGTTGAAAGAAATGAAATAATCTGTACTTATTATCACGAACATTTAATGACATGAGAAAATCTAATGATGCTTACAAATATGATGAGTTGGTGATGATGGGGGCACATTAAAATGACTTTATTTAGTAGGCACTTGGATAATGGGAGCAAAGGCTGTTGTGGTTGAAAATTTAGATTTGTAGAATTCTTGAGGAGAGATAGGCTCTGGGATACAATAATGGTAATTAACAGCATACAATTATATATGAAAAATAGCACATTGATGTAATTATCTATTTTCAGAAAAGGCAAAAATTTAACCAAGTTTACAATGAATTGGTACAGGAGAGGTCATGAGGACTCACAAGCAGAACATCAGAGGATGTCCTCAGAAAACATTTTAACCAATACAAAATTGAATAAGGTTTACATAAAAAAAATTAAAAGGAGGATAAGGTGGGGAATCTATTCAAACAAGAAGCCTATTGCTCCTAGACAATTAGAATATAAGATAAGCTTTGTGAAAATCATGCTGGTGGTCAAGTGAATACTTTTAAGAATTGGAGATCATTACAATGCAGGAAAGCATTTTAGCTGCTACTTAGCTGAAGGTTGGAATTAAAAGTACAGCATGCCCTTGGATCTATTCATAAAGCTGTAATGTTTATTAGTATGTGAGGAGACAGTCATTAAGGTGTTACTGCCTTATTTGTATCAGGACATATAAGAAATAATTCAATTAGGTATTAAACAGTTTTTCAATTAAATTTTTTTTTCATATTTAATTTCTGACCAATTTGGGATTCATATATAATTTCTTTCTAGTTAACTTAAGTCCATGAACTCAAACTTCTAGCAAAAACGCATTTAAATTTTAGTGACATGTTTTTCTTTTTTACTGAGTGCATTTGTTAGTTTTGAGTGAATTTCGATTAAGAAAAGCAACAAATTACATTGATAAACACTGCAGTAAGTGCAAGTTTCTGAGGTACAGACTCAGCTGTGTGTTTTCTCATCTATGAAGAGGTTTAGGAGGGGAAGTTAACCTTGTTCTCCCTGTTCTTTGTATGTGAAGCTCTCCCCTTTGAGATAGGTGATAATTAGAACAAGGAGTGTGGCATTTAACCAAACATTTGACTACATAATTAGATAGCCTTAGTTTTATTTAGATCGCACAAAGAAGCTGCAGGCTTCCTGAAAGCAATGGGCAGACTCCCCAAACCTCCCTTGGAGATGTTCCTCTGTAGGAGCCTTGCCTGAGAAAAGGCTCGGAGTGGGCTCCATTGATGCCGGCAGCATTGGTGGCTTTACAATGCCTGTGAAGGCGGGATTTGGCTTGCTTTACTGTCAGACCTTGTTTTCATCCTCTTGCTTTGTTTCTAAATACATCCAAATTTTTTCTCCTATGAAGCACACTGCTCCCAATGGGAGTTCTGAGTGAAAAGCTAAAGCTATAATTTGCTTTAGTGAAATATAGAAAATAAATGTATAAAGTATTTCTCCAGAGGCAGATCTGAATTCTACTGCCTTAAATATTTTTTAAAAATGATTGGTAAATGTTACTCATTTGATCCAATTTTACTCAAAAAGGCACATTGATACATATGTTTAAGTATTTTATATTAGCCATATATTCACAACCTTTGCTTATTGTTATTATTTATTCTTACCCTTTGCAGCCTTTTAAATCTGGACCTCCACTGCCTTTAACTTTTGAATTATTGATACATTTTATAGCTTTGACTTTAGGGTCATGGTGTTCTCATAATTATCTGTGTCATCAATTCCTTATTGATTCAATGATAAGGGTATTGAACTACTGGTCAGCCTTGTAAACAGCATGTTTCTTAGATCAATTGGAGCTTATCTTTCTTCAGACTTCTATGAAAACTGTACAAGACTGAAATAAAGCTAAGAATTCTCAGGCCAAGTAATACACTCATTCATCATCATTTACTTAAGAATCTAGAATATAAAGCGTGCAATACAAAGACACAGATTCAGTCTTAGATTAGCTATATCTTCATTGCATATATTTCTTTCCTCCCCACCAATGGATTAATGATGCCATAATATATGTCTTTATCTAGAATAGTATTATTACAGATGGACATGGAGATACATATAAAAGATTCCTTGAAAGAACCACTTATGGTCTCAACTACTGAGAGCTTCATCAGCCCCTTCCAAGATGGCCCTACAGAAAGCCCCTTGCTCAAGGGTGGTTCATATGCAGTGACTGATGGAGGCCAGGTTATGAAGACCTGGTCATTTTTACCCAATGTGAGATAAAATTGCTGAGACATTCCTGCTCTAGTGCTCCCTACAGACCAAGGACCAAAGTGTTGTCTGGTCTGTTTTGCAGATCAAATTGTTCCTCTGCCCAATCTTTCCTTTCTCCTTTCTCTCTCTTCTACATTCCATCATTATACTCTATCTCAGAGGCTGCTTTCAGAAGAAACTACCACTAATGCCTTGCTGGGATCTAGCCCTTTGTGAATCGTAGTTTGGGTGATGGGCATCTCCAAACAGGCCACTCAGTGCCAGCTGATAGCTACACTACACAGAGAGTGTATGGCTGCACCCTAAGACATGACAATAATTCCTAACATTCCCTTAAGATACATGACACTTGAAGGGTGACAACAAACCCAAATGTTGTGCAATATTAAAGGGTGACTAAAACAATAAGTAATGATACAATATAAATAGAAAGTCAAAATTAGAATAATTCCATTCCTTGGGGTGGTAAAATTAAAGTAGCAAATAAGACATAAGCAAAAAGACCCCCTAAGTACAATAGAGTTCTAAGAAGGCAGATGGGTAAGTGAGGGCCTCCCTGTAAAGATAGTGACTTAACAGGGTGAAATGGAAATAACACATTAACTGATAGAAAACAACCAACGGACTTATTTCCTCAGTTCTATAGAATCAACACTTGAAAGATGATCTTATAAAGACCTGGAGAAGAAGCCTCCTATAGACCCTAGAATCACCTGAAGTCTGAAACCAACACTCAAGGTTTTCCCTGGATTGAACAGACCTCAAGAATTCCTCTAGAATAAGGTATAGTGAAGAAATTTTTGAGATATACCTACTTTAGGGCTGCTTCTGATGAATAGACTAAAGTGAGATTCACTATAGGAATGCAGAATGAAGTGATACATGACCTGATAAAACCCAGCCATCCCCAAACAGTCTTCTCTAGGCTTGATTGGTCCATAAGCACAGGGGCAATCATTTCAGTACATGGAGTGAGCTAAAGAGGAGCAGAAATGTGGACAGGATTCCAAAACTTCACCAGAAAAGCAGCTTCATAGAGGAAATAAGAATGTTTTGTAATTTATTTAACTCATATTAATGGGGTTCTTTTGCAGATATTATGTTTATCACAGCAATAATGAATCATTTAATCTGAAGCTGATAACAATATTTTATGTAAAAGTACTTTGTAAATTTAAAGAGACATAATGTTACTTATCACTGACACAGTGCCTAGAACCAACAGGCAATCAATAAATGTCGATTGCATGGTAAGTGAAACTACTAAAAACATTATTTATCTTTATTAGTAGTAGTATGAAATGATCCATTTGCCTTTGTTAAACATCAGTTTTTACATGTAGTAATTAATATGTAATTAGATAAAGAAAATATCCTTTTGTATGCTTTCAGAGTCAACATTCCATGGAAAATATAAGCACAGTTTTACTTTCATTTTCTAAAGGTTTTATTTTAATTCAGTTAGTTACAGACAAGGCACAATCTTACTTTTAGATAATCCTCAAAAAAGAAATATTTTTGTTTTGTTTGTCTTTGGTCCCCATTGTAAGAAATCCAACCCAGAGTTCTGGTTTATTTTGTAAGTTTTATATTTATGGAAGGCTATTGATTAAGCACCTGCTCCTATAGTTGCTAAAACATAAGGGATCTCTGATCACTTATGAATTCAGAATGCCTCACTTTATGTTCTTTTCAGAGAAGATAATCTCAGATGATCTGCTATCAAACTTTTATCCAGGGCCTGGATGAGAGAAAGAATATTTATGGAAACTTGACAGATTTATAGTCCATTCATTTTATCCTTAAATGAAGCTGAGCTCCCTGAGGGAAATATGCAAAGATCACATTATTTGATTTTCTTGTCTAATTACAAAGCTCTTTCAAAGAAAGAATAATATTTAAAAAGTAGTAGTGAAAGATATCCTATTATGTCTTTTTTTTCTTTCATTTTCTTTTATTTTAGTTTCATTTTTTAAATACTTTTGGCTTTGGGTCTGAGAATCTGCTCAGAAATATGAACCTGCTCCCCAGAAAAATCTATATCTACAAAATCTATGTATATATACACATTATTTTACCCTTACTTTCACTAGTACATAGATTCTTTGATGCTCATTTATGGACTTGAGGGATCTACAGACAAAAATTGAAACTTCCCTCTAGTAGGCATCTACCCTAATTTCAATGGTTATCTTTAAGCATTCTATTGGCTGTAGGCTTCAGCTAATGTTTTTATTGTTACCTTATTAGGGGTTTTTGTACGGGATATTGAATTTTCTTGAAGGACTTTTTATGACTTACTGAGATAATTTTCTAATTTGACCTACTAATATGATGATTTAAATTAGAAGATTCTTCTGCTATGAGAAATGTTGGCATCCCTAAAGTAAATTAACTTGGTCCTGTTGTATTTTCTGGTGGATTTGGGAACTTTATCTGTGACCACTTTCAATAAAAATATGCTTTTCATCACAGTACTCAAATGATATTCTGGAGTTGTGATAATATAAAACTTCAAAAACATTGCCAAGAGAAAAATTTTGTCATATGTCTAGCCATATCTATATCTACAGCTATATCCATATCTATGTACCTATATATCTATTCAGTTACCTTTAATGAGCTAATGTGATACTGTTCCATTACTAACATCTCAGTCATTTGTATGTAAGTTCAAAATATGGGGGTCAATTGCATTTTAAATATTTTTAATAATAAATGTTTTAGTAATTGTGTAACAAAAGGAAAAAAGAAATAAAAGATGCTCACCTACCTCCAAAGTAGGAAATTGATGTCAAGGCCTAAAATACTCTTGCGTTTGAGTCTATAGATTGCACTCCAAACCTATCACCAGAATCTTCAGAATCTGTTCCTGACCTTTGAAATCATAATACTATCAATAAGCTTCTCTCAAGTCACCAATGATGGCTGCTCAAGTTATTGTTCAGAACTGTGCCATGACCCCCAGTGAAGATAGCAGTGAATGATGATAAGAGATTTTGTTTGCAGGAAAAACACCTAAACCAAAAACATAGTCCTGCTTCTAATAATCTTTGGAATTCAACTAAGTATGCTGCTGCATGTTGAGAAAAATAGATGCTCTAGATGTTTCAACAGTGAGAGGCAAATGAACCACAGTCTGACAGAAGAGTTAAGTAGTTGGACATGGCGAAATGGTTTGGGGACTATGAGGGAAGATACTATAATTAATGAACCTGCAGGAGAAAATACATCTTTGTACAGAATTTTCAAAAATACAGGCCTCTTATGGTTGGAACTATTCATTCATACATCCACCAAAAACACAACATAGGAGAGATCATGAAAAGGTATTGGTATTATTTTGTGTTCACTTATTCATTTGTTTACATATTTGTTCATTGAATGTATATAAATACACTGGTTTAACCACTTTAACAATTAAAGAAAAACATTATTCATTGCTTCTGAAAACCCCAAACCATTACTCAATGTATTGCATCCAATTTCACTCATGATTCATTAATACTAATGACTCCCTTCTCTGAAAGGCCACTTGACATATAGGATTCATTTAGGCTCTCTGAAACAAGGCAGTACAAATGTATATGTAGGTGAACCCATTAATTCAGCTTCAGGTGGGAAAGACACCTATAATTCAAAAAGCCCTTATGACTGTAGCTACAGTTTGTCTCCATTACCTTATGAGATGAGATTCCTGACACTTTTTTTTCTGGTGCCAAGTCATGGCTTTTTTGTGTTCCCCCACCCTTGATTTCTCAAGCAAACAAATTTCTCTCCCCTGAACAATTTGCTGTACTAGTGCTGATCTCTGCCTCAGAGGAGTTGGAAGCGTCTAGTTCAACAAACACCTCTATAAAAAGGAACTGGAGTTGGGAAAACATTATAGGCCCAGTTTTTTAAGTCATCAAGTTAGCACATTCCAAAAATTGAGTAGATCCAATCAATTATATCACTTGGTATGATAAAAACTGCAGAATCAAACTGGTTCATTTATTAATAACATCAGAATGAACTGCCATTGCTTGTGACTTTTCTATTGACAAGTCATTTAATTGTTAGGCTGCACCAAAAAATGTGTCATGTTAGGAAAAAAGTATTTTTCTCAACTGAATCAACACCAATTGGGAGAATAAAATTTGACCCAGACTCTTCGCAGAAGTCTGACATACTCGCATAGAGCAGTTATGCTTGTTGCCTTCATATTCTTGAATTATTTCCATATACCTTTTCTTTTAGAGTTTGCCAATTAAGACATATTTGTCTTATAATTTTCTTTTTAAAATATTTTAATAACAAGTTTGCATATGTTTGTGTCTTAGCAGCTGATATTATAATATACATACATACCATGGTTTCAAATAATGTTTTTAAATGAAAGTTGACACTTGGGCAGCCCAGGTTGCTCAGCGGTTTAGCGCCGCCTTCAGCCCAGGGTGTGATCCTAGAGACCCGGGATCAAGTCCCACATCAGGCTCCCTGCATGGGCCTCTTCTCCCTCTGCCTGTGTCTCTGCCTCTCTCTCTCTCTCTCTGTCTCTCATGAATAAATAAATATAATCTTAAAAAAAAAAAAGAGAAAAGTTGACACTTAAAATACACGGGAAAATTGTTTATTATGAGGGCAACACTTATTTCCTACTCCTCACATTTCCAAGTAGAGGCTAAGATGAAACTCTCTCTTTTATGTATTTCTTACTGCTACTCACAGAAAATAAGTGAGCTACTTGATAAAGAGGTGACATCTTTTAATTTACATTTCTCAATCGGGGCGAAGTCAGTCTATTAAAACTTCATAAGCACTGGTGCTTCAGGCTACCTTCTTTTTTCATTCTGATTCTGGGTTAATGTGTCTTCTGAATCTAAATTTCTCTCAGATGTGAGGGTCCCAAGTTCTAGAGAGAGGGCACAGGAGGATGGGGATTAGGAGAGTAGGAAGTATCAGCAAGCCCATTTGGTGACATACCTGAGATTTGTCTGCCACCTCGAATTGTATCAATAATAAAGCTAAGGCTTAGAGAGCCTAGGTGACTCCCAGTTGGTTGAGCAACCGGCTCTTAATTTTGGTTCAAGTCATGATCAAGCTCTTTCTTCTCCTGTTCCTCACACAGCATGGAATATGTCCCTCTCTCTCTCTGCCCCTACGCCTGCTCACACGCTTGTTCTCTCAAATAAATGAACAAGATAATAAAGAAAGCTAACACTTAAATTCCCATCAGTCTGAGTATCTCTCTGTAAATTGGTTCCATACTTGGGCTGAAAATATGGACAATTGACAATCTATTGACAGCCTGTAACCTCTGCAGTCTCAAAATACTGTTTGTTGATTATGCATTTCCTAGCCAATTGATGATAATGATTTTTGGTTATCTGTAGGGTCAGCTCTGTACAACTTCAGGACCACAAAAATCCATCCAGACAGGATGTAAATATTATCCACAAATAGACTCTTTGCTTTATGGCTTTTGGAATCCAGAAAGACCAACTTATGCAGAATTTTTTTTCCCTAGTTTTTTTGTCCTACTTCTGATTGACTATTTTGATTATTGCTTTTCTAACCATTATTAGTTCTCAGTATATTGTATAATTTCTTTTTTTTTTTTTTGCAATGATATCCAGAAACAACAAAGTGAGTCTTAGCCTTGGACTTCTATTTTGTTTGCATTTTAAACTTTTTGATAGGATATGTTAACATCTAGCTGCTGATAAGTCCAGGTTTATCTCACAGTCTATGATATTTTTTTCTTCAGTTAGAACACAGTTTGTCTATAATGTAAATATACAAAAAGAGGTGTATGGAAACACTCAGCATTTTTACCTCAACACCAATTTCACTGAGGGACCCTATACATGAAACATTGGCTTTAGGTTGCTCAGCACAGAAAATATAAAGCATTTCATAATGAGTTAACTAAGTTTTCATTCTAACAATGATTGTTTTGCTATTTAGAGCAGGCACACCTAAGATGAGCATTTTGTCACTGTGTCTGTTGCCATTTTTTATTTAAGTTAGAGCCAAATCTTTTACGAAAATGAAGCTAGTTCAAGAATTGGGCAATTGAGCTCAAAACAGTCTGTCAATTGTTTTCCTCAAACTTATTTTTCTGACCTCCTCAAAAAAAAAAAAAAAGAAAAAAAAAACACACACAACACAATTTATATCTAAAAGAAATATCCATTTCCCCTCACAACAAACCATGCAAAGTTAACCCTGATGAATAAAGATAGAAAAACATAGGATGAAATCAGCCATTTGGACTTAAAGTGTTAGCAGCAATATATAGCATGTTAGCAAATAGGAGAGAATTATTAAAGGTTTTTTTTTTCAGGGAGAGAGGTAATAGAATAAGTCTTTTGCTTTATAAAATTGCTTATTTTAAGGAATTCTAGCACAATCCATAGGCCCCATTGTTAAAATGGGTAAGCAATATTCCTAAAATTCTCTGTAGTAGGTACCTGACAACTTTGTGGTAACTAGGAAGATAGTTAAATAGATATTCAGAGATAGATAAATAGGTAGAAATTTTTATATGTATCACTCTCTACATGCTATTTTGATAAAAGTATTTATTATAATTTTAGTGAAACAACAGAAGAAAAGACTGGGGTGAATCTGAGGTAAAACTAAATGATTCAATGATTTTTTTCAATATGTCTTCACTCAGGACATAGTATTGTAAACCTTAAGGGATTATAGCTCAAAACATTAAGAGGGCACACTCATTATTATTTGTAACAGTAGGTTAGACATTTAGACAGTAAATTTCTTCCCACAGACTTCTTCTTTGATGCTCTAGCTAATTTATCTCTCCCTTCTCATATGTGTTGCTATCTCATTATCCTGATTTGATTCCTTTAAAGCATATATCCACTAAATAAAATTATTTACATTTTAAATGTGCTCTATCTCTCGCTCTTTCTCTCTCTCCCCTCCCCTAGAATGTAGTACTCCTGAAAAGAAAATTTATAACACAGTTATAGGTGCCAAATATTTTAATGATTGAGTACAGAAATGATAAGGAAATTAGTACTTCATACTTCGTCCCACCTCTTCTTTCATCAATATTATTACTTACATTACTATTTTTACATTGTCAAGGTGTGGTACAACTATATTTTGTTCTGTAATCTCAATCCCCACATATTCTTAGTCTCAATACTAAGTCTTACTTACTTACTTACTTAGTCTCAATACTAAGTGAAAATTAAGTAAATCCTCACCCACAGTTTCTCCTTTTCAGGGTTCTGCATTCTGATTTAACACTGATTATCTGCATTTGGCCAGCAGGAAAATTTCCAGGAGTCACTAAATGTTATTTCCTTGAGTTGAGTGATGTTTGAGGATATCTATTCATTGTCTTAATACTTGAAACTCATATCAGTTGGATATATATTATTATTAAGTCACAATATTTTTCCACACAATTTTATAGGCATTCATTTCTTTGTCTTCTGGTATTTATGTTGCAGTGAAAAAGTCTGAAGTCAGCCAAACTTTTAATCCTTACAAATATTATGCCTTTGCTCCTGAATATGTATTTCTGTTTTTCTTAGAAATTTAATAACTTGCCAGACCATATACAAATATTGATTATTCTGGACTGATAGATAGAAGATGATAGATAGATAGCTGATAGATAGATAGATAGATAGATAGATAGATAGATTTTTTTTTTTTTTAAGAACAAAGTGCTCTTCTCATCTTCTTTCTTTCCATTGGTTGGATTCTCTACTTTAGGAAAACAAATTACACTTATGTCTGTTCACCTTTGTCTCTTCTCACATTACATTTCTTCAGTGTATTTACCTTTTTTCATCTATGTCATCCATTATTCTCAAGGCTTTCCTATACATGAAGGAGAAATAGTCATTAAACAGCACACAAATAAATATTATAAAATTACAAACTGTGATAAATGCCATACAGGAAAAAAACCTGATGTCCTAATGGAGTTGAGGGAGGTCCTAACTTAGATCTTGCAGTCAAGAAAGAATTCTCAGGTCAAGCAATATTTAAGCTGGGATATAAAGGCTGAGGTGGAGTTCACCAGGTGAAGATTTGGAGAGAATTAATTCATTTGAAGGAAGCAGTGTGTGAGTGGTCTCTGCACTAGTTAAGTATTTAGCATGTTTGAAGAACTGAAAGACAGTCAAAACAGCTGATATGCAATGGATGCTAGGAAAAAGCAGAATTATTTGAAATTATCTTTTAGAAAAAAAGAAAATCATTTTGGGATATGGTAGGGGTTTTCTATTTGAGTCTTAGATTATGATCCAATCAACAGATTTTTTTAAAGGAAGGAGATGAAGTAAGTATAATAATAAAATGTCACTTAGCAATTGTATGAAATTTGGGAGATAGAAAAAAAGATAGAATAAACAGACAAATAGGTAGTTGTATTCTGGATGAGATTGAGTAATGGTTTGCATGATGGAGATAGCAGTGGACATGGAAAGAAGAGAAATTTAAGACATTTGTGGGAGTTAAAATAGAGAGGATTTTGCAATAGGCTAAGGATTGCATATGTGAGAAAAAAGATAAAAGTAATGTTAAGAAAACCTTCGTATTTCTGATTTGTACAAGTATGGGTAAAGACACCCATTTACAAGTCAGGAAAAATGGGAAGAGTAGTATTGTTTACTTGGTGATAAGACTTTGGAACATAAGAGTTCCTCTGTATATATGTTAATTTGTGATGTCCATTGGATAGCAAGTGAGATGTGAAGCACACAACTCTATATATGGATTTAGTCCTCAGTAGAATGGTTATGATTGATAGACATAAGATTGAAAATCATTACAAATATGATATATCTTAGTTTAAACTACTATCACAGAATATCATATTCTGGGACCCTTATAACAACAAACTTTTTTCTCATAGTCTGGAAGCTGAAAAATCCAAGATCTAGATACTGGGAGACAGCGTCCAGTTAGAGCCCTCTTCCCGTTTCATAGACATCTGTCTTTTTCACTTTGTTCTCAAATGATGGAGAGAATGTAAGCTCTCTGGAGTTCCTTTTATCAGGGCACTAATCTCACTCATTAGCACTTTGCCATCGAGACCCAATCACTTCTCAATGACCCCACCTCCTGTTACCATCACATTGAAAGTTAGAATTTCAACATATGAATTTGGAGGGGCACAAACTTTTAGTCCATAACATGATCTGAACATAGTATTTAATTGCATAGAACTATAAGATATCATCCAGGGAGTGTACAGAGAAAAGAAAATAAGTAGTTAAATATTTGTGAAATATTTATTATAAGTTAGGTACTGTTTAAAACACTTCATTTGGAATGCCTGCGTGGGCTCAGCAGTTGGGCATCTGCCTTCATCTCAGGGCATGATCCCAGTCCCCAGATAGAGTTCCACATCTGACTGCTGTGAGAGGAGCCTGCTCCTCCCTCTTCCTGTGTCCTCTGCCTCTCTCTGTGTGTCTCTCATTAATAAATAAATAAAATAGAATCTTTAAAAAATAAAACACTTTCATTTGCATTAATTCATTAAATCCTCATAGTAACCCTATATTATATGTTACTCTTATCATTCCAATTTTAATAATGAACACTCTAAGGCAAAGAGATAGTAAAACATGCCCAAAGGCATAGAGCTAATTAATCACATTCTGAAATAAAGAAAATTAGACAATAGAGAGGAAAAGGGAGAAGGAAAGGAGAGGAAAGGAAGGAGAAAAAAGAAGTTAGTGGGGGCAAGGAGAGAAAATGGAGAGTGACACTAGAAAAGGGGACACTTCAATATGTCACATAATTTTCTTCAAAAAATATGTTATCAAAAGTCACCAGAGGCAAGGCAGTATGATTCCAAACAAACACCGACTTTGCAGTTTGCTGTTATGATTTTAGAGTGAAACCAGTTGTGTTATTTTCTCCTTCAGAGTCTATTATAGGTTCAAAAAAGACAATTTGGGTAAAAGATGTTGGGAATTGACCAAGCAAGAAAACAGAAGTATATAGCACCAATTTTGCTTTTATAGGCACCAATATTGCTTTTATTATAATGGAATCTGATGACGGGCACTGGGGGTTATTCTGTATGTTAGTAAATTGAACACCAATAAAAAAAAATAATGGAATCTGAGTAAGGAAGACAGAAATGAGAAATGCTGAGAATGTTGTATGATTAAATGTACTGATATTAAATACACACACACAGGTCTTGAGGAGAAGGAAAATAAATATTTTTGTCTACATACTCTCCCACATTCCATAGTTTTCTGATTCATCCACATCATTGGATATTTACACTTACCCACAAACTTCTGTTGTACACTTAGGAGAACACGAGGAAGGCTCATGAAAAGAACAAAGTGAGAGAGACAATAAGAGGAATCTGGGTTAGTTCAAACTTGGGAAATAATTTAATAAAAGAATTTGGGGCAAAGGGGAAAAGCAATTTTATTTATCCTTTTTACCCTTTCTATTTCAACACTTAAAGCAGTTTTTGTTTACTTTTCTAGTCTTCATAATATTAAATTTGAATTTATCAAAGTATAATTTCTTTATAGTATGTCAACTGAGCATCAACAGTAAAGTGTTGCAGGAAGGATGCATTTTCCATCCACATGTGGCTACTATGGAGGGGCAATGGAGTCAAAAACAGGCATAAGGTTGAACACAGTAGTATATAGACTTTAATGTGAAGAAAGAAATTCCTGTGTATATTGAATGCTCATAATCTCTTTTTATAATATAACCACATTTTGGGGCACTCATGTGGCTCAGTCAAGTGTCTGACTCCAGTTCAGGTCATGATCCCTGGGTCGTGGGATCAAGTCCTATGTAGTTGGGCTCCCTGCCCAGTGGGGAGTCTGTTTGAACCTCCCCCTCATCCTTCCCCCACTTATGCTCTCTCTCAAATAAATAAAATCTTTAAAAATACATAAAAATAAAATAAAATATACCCACATTCCAAAAGAATGATTGACTCAGGAATTTAGAGGCTTTCTACTTGGTTTCTATACTCAGAATTCCTATTAACTTTCATTTCCTATTAATTTCTCTCCTTAATGAATATTATTTTCTGAAGCTATTTAATAGCCATCAACTTTGAATCAGTTATCAGATTTTCTCCCAAGTCTCTGTTTTTTTCAGCTTTTATTCAAATGGTTTCAATGAGAATCAAAAAATGCACAATACATATGTCAGTCAAAAGACTTTTATTCAAAGTCTGTAAAGAAACATTAAATTCAATATTAAGAAAAGCAAGGACAAAACAAAAGCACCAAAAACAGGCAAAGGATTTGAAAAGACAGTTAATGAAAATAGATACCCGAGTGATCAATAAGCACTTTAAAAAGATGCAGAACATCATTAACTGTCAGGAAAATGCAAATGACAAAAACATAACATAGGGACACCTGTGTGGCTCAGTGGTTGAACATTTGCCTTTGGCTCAGGTCATGATCCCAAGGGTCCTGGAATCAAGTCCTGAATCAGGCTCCCCACAAGAGGCCTCCTTCTCCCTTTGCCTATGTCTCTGCTTCTCTCTCTCTGTGTGTCTCTCATGAATAAATAAATAAAACCTTTAAAAAACACATAATATATAACTATGCACATATTCAAATGAAAACACCACCACATGTTGGCAAGGATGTGGAATAACTGGAATACTCATTTTTTTGCTGATGGGAATAAACAATGGTACAGTCACTCTGAATAATGGTTTCTTGGTTTCCAAATAAGTTAATATATACCACCCAGCTACTATACTTCCAGGTATTTACCAAAGATGAAAGAGAAAAATACATTCTCAGAAAGATTTGTATACAAATGTGCCTAGTTTGGCCAAACACTGGAAAGAGTCTAAATATCTTTCAATAGGTGAATAGAAAAACAAATCACAGTACATCTATAATGAGCTGACCACTTTTTTTTTTACTATTTAGCTGCAAAAAGGAATATACTATTTATATACACGATAACATGGGTACGTCTCAAAATCCTGCTAAGTGAAAGAAGCAAGGCAAAATTGAGTATATGCTCTATGATGTCATTTATATAAAGTCCTAGAAAAATGCAAACTCATCCATAGTGACAGTAAACAAATCAGTGGTTGCCTGGGGATGGAGGTTAGAAGGGAAGATGGATTGCCAAGGGGCACAAGGAAAGTGGGCATAAGGAAAATGATGTTCATTATCTTGACTGTAGTGATGTTAGTATATCAAACTCTGATTGAATTGAAAACATGAAATATGTTTGACTTGTTTTATTTCTATAGGACTAAATTATGTTAAAAAAAAGTCAAAGAATGTCCTCCCTTCCCTCATTTGTATTGTAAATGCTATCATCTTTATGAAGCCTCATCTCTGAATGTCCCAAATGCTTTCTGTCACTCTCTCCTACAGCTGCATGCCTACACTCACCTCTATCATAGAAATAATCACATAATAATATATTGGTTTCAGGGAAAAATAGCTTTAAAGTGACATCTGAAATTTCTGCATAGATATTGTCTCATTAAATTGACTGCTATGCCCATGTTGATAGTTGTAACTACATCAACATAGCTGTCTGTTCCCCCCAGTCCCCGCTAGGCAGTAGGATCCTTGAGAAAAATCATCTCCAGTTAGCCATCTGTTCCAGCATCCAGCAGGCTGAGAATCACACAGTAGGTGTGCAGTCGACACCTGCAGGATGAATGGCTAAGCTTATGACATTTGCTCTGCTATATGGAGTTTTTCTGATACGTTTCTGTGCTCTTGACTCTGTCCTCTACCGCTGCGATTGCTTTATTGAGGTGTTGCTTTTGACAATTTTCATGACCCAA
>NC_049238.1:47548277-47595055 GCF_011100685.1 Canis lupus familiaris
ATGAGTTGATTTACTGTTCTTAAATGCTTGGTTGTAGTTTTAATCTGCATTTTTGTGAAGACTAATAATGTTAAGCACATCTCTATGCTTTTGAGGTTGGTTCTAGTCTTCTGGATTGTTTTTCATAATATGTTGATTTTTTTTATATGATCTGGATTTGAGTTCTTTGTCATGTATGCATTGCAAATATTTTTAAACTCTGTGGCTTGTTGATTCATTTTTTTGAAAAATAAAGCATTTTGATGAAGTATAATTTTTTTTCCTTCATGGTTAGCCTTTATTTGAGTAATCTTTGCTTACTCCAGAATGACAAACATAGTATTCTTTGTTTTCACCCAGAAGTTTTATGTCTCTGGCTTACACATTTAAGTCTGTTATCCATCTCAAATTAATTTTTGTGTCTGTGAGAAAAGGATGAAACTTTTTAAAATCTAGTTTTTTTGTGCATTATTTAGTAAAAATATTTAATTTTTTCTCATTATATTGATTTGATGTCTTAGTCAAAAATCATTACCTATTTTCCTACATTCTCTTTTCTTTGTCATTAAACCTTTTGATCTTTATTCAAACACCAAATTATTTTGATTACTATAGCAAATTTTGAAGTTGGGTAGTGTAAGTCCTTAAACTCTGTTCTTTCTCAAGATCATTTTGGTTATACAAGATATTTTAAGTATCCATTCTAAAATCAGGTTTCACTTACTGAAAAAAAAAAGCCACTAGTATTTTGGTTGGGATTGTGCTATACCTATAGCTTATTATAGACAAAGTGGTCTTTGATTCTCTGGAATAAATTGTATTATGTTAAAAATCCACTTTAAAACTTTTATAGCTAGTTTTATAGAAATACATTACATTTTTGTAAATTGATTTTGAATCTTGTGAAATTATAATTTTTTAGTTAAGTTCTTATGGCTATTTGTAGGTGGTTTCTACATAAATAGTCATGGTATCCACAAATAATTAACAGTTTTACTTCATCGTTTATAATATTCCTGCCATTTTCCCTGCCTTATTGCAATAATTAGGATATATAGAACAATATCACATAAAGCAATTAAATCAGACCTTGCTTTGTTCTTGATTTTAGGGGAAAAGCATTCAATGCATCTCATGACTTATAATATTAGCTCTAGATTTTTGTAGAAACTCTACATAGAGAATATTTCCTTCTATTTGTAGTTTTTATAAATTTTTAACACCGATGTTGAATTCTTTTAAATGCATTTTTCTGCACCTACTAAGATAGTTATTTGGGTTTTCTCCTTTACTCATTAATGTGATGAAATACACTGATTTTTGAATGATTGAATCAAACTTGTATTACTGTGTAAACCCCACTTTGTCACAGTGTATTATCTTTCATACACTATTTTTAATACTTTTTTATATCTACATTTTTAAGAGATGAGTTGTTTGCATTTTCCTTTCCTTACAAGTCTTTGCCCAGTTTGGGCATCAGAGTAATGATAATCTCATGAAAATGAGTAAGGAAGTATTCCTTCCTACTTTATTTTCTCAAATAATACATGTTGAATTGGTTTTGTTTTGTTTTTTTCTTTGCTGTTTGGTAGAGTTTATCATTTAAGAAATCTGTGGTGCCTAGAGTTTCTTTGTGGAAAGATTTTTAATTATGACTTAATTTTTTTAAATTGATAGAAGGCTATTGAGTTTTTCTCTTTCTTCTTCAGTTTATTTTTTGGTAAGATATATCCCTCAAGAAATCTACGTGTTAAATTTAGTACCATAATGTTTTTCATTATATTTCCTGCATTGTTTTTCACAATATTTCCTGCATTGTCTTTTAATATTTATAAGCTTTTAGTCAGATCTAATCTTTCATTCCTTTTATCAATAATTTGTATCTTTTCTCTTTTCCTTGATCAGTAAGCTAGGGGTTTATTGTCACTTTTACTGATTTGTTTTCATAAGCTGGAACCAGCTTATATATGACTTCCAGCAGTCTTCCTGACTCTCCCTTAGTCTTTGTAAGCCACAGCTTTACAACCAGTGAAGAACTGAACTGTTTCAGGGAAATCGCTATTAGTTCTCCTGCCCTCATCCTAGACTCAGCATTCTACTCTATGAATTGGTGTGCAAGCCAGGGGAAAGATTTGAAAGTAAGGGTATAGACTTGTGGCTGGAGGAGGCTCAGGATTCTAACCATCATACCAGCCATTAAAATCTTGGTAGATATCTCTGTATTTCCACATCTGGAGGGATTTTCTGCTTTTTGCTACTCAACTGGGGATGAAAACAGCCATGGGTCTTTTTTTCTTATTAAATGTTTATCATTTCTGTATTTTAGGTTTATTTCAGCTCTCTGATAGGTTTTTAAAATATATATAATTTTGAGTATATCTGTTTTGTTCCCCTTATTACCAAAGAGTTTGTTTGTTTTGTTTTTAAATAAAGTCTATGTGATTGGAGTCAGAAAGATCATTGGAAAATCATATACACCAATCAGCCAGGATACTTTCCCAAACTTCTCAGTACTATGTCTATTGTTCAATCACAATCACCATTACAACTGTAACATAGTATCTGCTTTTTCATTGCCACTAGATTTATAATCTTTACAAATCTTATATTTATTTCACATTAAATGACACCTGAATTCTTTTTTTTTTTTTTTTTTTTTTTTTTGATGTAGGTGTTAGCCAATCTATACTTAGGACTAAAGAATTTCTCAGCATTTTCTCTATCCTCTGTGGCTGGTTATACCTAGCAATTTCCAAGCTGATACAATGCATCCTGACTCTTAATGTGTTTGAGAAGATTTCTTAGTTTTCATTTCATTGCAACATGTATTTCTACTAAGCTATTATTCTTTTTTTTAAGATTTATTTATTTATTTGTGAGAGACCCACATAGAGAGAGAGAGAGAGGCAGAGACACAGGCAGAGGGAGAAGCAGGCTCCATGCAGTGAGCCCGACGTGGGACTCGATCCTGGGTCTCCAGGATCACGCCCTGGGCTGAAGGTGGCGCTAAACCGCTGAGCCACCTGGGCTGCCCGCTATTCTTCTTTCTTTTTTTTTAATAATAAATTTATTTTTTATTGGTGTTCAATTTGCCAACATACAGAATAACACCCAGTGCTCATCCCGTCAAGTGCCCCCCTCAGTGCCCGTCACCCATTCACCCCCACCCCCGCCGTCCTCCCCTTCCACCACCCCTAGTCGTTTCCCAGAGTTAGGAGTCTTTATGTTCTGTCTCCCTTTCTGATATTCCTACCCATTTTTTCTTTTATTAACTTGTTGGGATGTGATCTTCTTTACAAATGGGGTATACTATCTGCTGTATGCAATATATTTACATTTACTACCTAAAAAAGAATTCTCTGAATTTGCCAACTTTACTAACTTACATGCTTAAATTTGACTGTCTAAATAATAATTGAACAACAAATTCCTTCATCTCAACATACCATTGAGATTAGACCTATTTAGTTCGTCCTGCCAAGGTGATCAACATAGACCCTACTGGGTGCTCTCTAAAATTGCTTCATTATTCTTTGCAAGTACAGAAAAAGAAAAATTTCTTCTTCCTCATCTCCCTCTTCACAAGGGATTGTAGTTCCAAACAAGACCCCCTAGAGCATCTGTATCAGTTATAAGATCTAGTAAAAACAAACTGATTTTTATGAGATCTCTGTGAAACAATTATAGATGTATTATCTTCTTTTGTAGTTATTCCTAAATCAGCTACTTTTCTTATCAATTTGATCTGCTTCTAAATATTTTATACTATTAGATTTATGTTCTACCTTCTCTTCTATTTCAATACAACTTGATAACCAATTCTTTTTTTTTTTTTTTTTTCATAGAAAAGCTTCTGGTTACTTGAACTGTACTTGAACTGCAATTTCCCAAGGCTACATTAAGTCTATTTTAGTCCATCAGATTATGTATTTCTACGTCATATATTAATTGTATTTTCTGTTATTTTTTCATTGGAAACCTGTAATTGGTTTCCTTAATTTTACTTTCTTATCTAGTCCTCAAGGTTCATGTTAGGGCACCTGAGTAGCTCAGTGGTTGAGCATCTGCTTTTGGCTCAGGTCATGATCCCTGAGTCTTGAGATTGAGTCCCACATCGGGGTCCCTGCAGGGAGCCTGCTTCTCCTTCTGTCTGTCTCTGCCTCTCTCTCTGTGTCTCTCATGAATAAATAAATAAAAGCTTAAAAACAAAAGATTTGTGTTAAAACAAAACAACAAAGGAAAACAAAATGAAACCATATGTATGTCTACATAGATTTTATTTTTGAAGATATGATGATTCTGTAAGAGGATTTCTGTGCTCTTCCCAAGTAGAAGCTATTCTTAAAGTCCTCAGGCTAGGTCTTTCATTCCTAAACAGGATTGTCTATTCTTATTGATGGATATGGGAACATACTTAAATTGCTACTTCCCTATTACATTTCACTGAGGTGACACTTTAAAATCTTTACTCAGCTATAAGAAATAGAAGGTACATTTCATTCCTCCGGGCTGCTTCGTATTTCTTTTACGTTGTGAAGAAGTGGATTGCTTCAAGAAGAAGCAGTTGTTAGGATAAGCTTGGTCATGCAACAGTAACCAACAATCCACATTTCAGTAGATTACTCAAGCAAAGTTTTCCTTTATATTCATAATATATATACAACATAGATAATCAGAACAGCTTTATTTATTATTGCCACTCAGGGTATCAAACTGATGAATCCATCAATATTTTTGCTTCCATGATCACTAAGGCAGGGAGAAGGGGACATAGTGAAGTATATCTAGCTCTTAAAAAAACTGGTTGCTGGTCACATTTCATTGGCCAAATTAAGTAATATGGCATAAAAACAAACAAATAAAAAGAAGTATAACCCTGGGATATACCTAAAAAGAAAGAACTAGAATATTTTTTGAATGGTCCTATTGATTACCACAAAGTAACAAAATTCATTGGGCAAACAATAAAATCTGCTAATTATATCTCAATCCTAGACTCAGTTAACATATCCTGACCTGGTAATAAAATGTAAAACCCTAATTTGACATTGATCAATAAAGCAAGTATAAAATCACAAATTTAAGGTTACTTGAATTTTTCTTGACTAGCAATCTTTATCTCCTTTATATTTTATACTTATCTTTTGCATATAAACACAGTAGTTATAGCACTGAAAACACATTTATTATATGCCTTTGCATGAACTTTGCCTGAAATATATTTTGATCTGTTTAACTAAATTTTAAAATTTTTTCAGCCATATGTTTGAGTCTACAGTATTCATGAAAACATATCATGGGTCACTTCAAGGAAATTAATACAGGTAATGAAATTCATTGTATCACTTTTCCTACTATTTCTACCTCCTGTTTACTTTTTTTTTTTTTTCTGTTTACTTCTTTTAGCCTTGATATCCCTGGGTAAAAAAAATTCTTAAACTTAGATCATTATCTCTAAATTTATTGAAGGTGCTGGATGGTCCTAATGGGAAGAAGCTTGTTCTTCTGGGCAGGTTTTTAAAAGTATATCAAAACTCGGTCAAAAACGTTTAGGAGTATATATTTTCTCCAAAGAAACAGGTACAGTTATGAGCAACATAGACATTCCAACTACCAAGGGTTATTGGCAATAAGTAAATAATTTCACAGTTAGTGATTTAATTACTGTCAAAGGCAAAATTAAGTCCAAGGCAAAAATTAATAAAGTCCATTTATTCATCAACTTGTGGAAGGGACTCCATCTGCTATCACTTTCATTTTTGTATGGCTCAAAGGTGTAAGAAAGAGTAAAAACAACAACAACAAAAAAAAACTGGCATGCTTAGACAGGTTCTGATTGGCAAATACTCTATTAAAGTAGGGTTTTTTTGAACTGAGAAAACTTTCTAATTGGTCTTCAGGAACATCTGGACATCCTTCCTTGGCTTTAGGGATCAATCAAGCAGTTTGAGATATTTCAAAAGAGGAAGGATCACTCAATGTTAGGAGTAGAGGGTTTTCCGAAAACAGTCATTTGCTGAAACGAGTAAGGTTCAATGGAGTTTTTTTTTTTTTATCATCAAATTGGCATAATGGTCCTTATGAGGGAGAGTGGCTGCCATGACAGGATATTTCTCAGTACCAATCCAAAGGAAGTATATGGTACTCAGTAATCATCTAATAAGTTCTGTGTCCTACGCTGGGGTTAACAAAGGAGTTTCCTTAAGTAAGTCAGATATCATATAAATTTGAGTCCACGTATATCTGTACATTTTGGTCTTGAATACACAATATTGCAAAAAGTAATTAATATAGTTTTATTTCCATTTATGCTTTAGAAACGCAAATATTTTTTTATGGAAAAAGTGAAGGCAAGTGAATGGCACATTCTCCTCTAGACCTTACACCAAAGTTTTTCAACATCAGTACTATTTACACTTCAAACTAGGCAATTCTTTATTGTGAGGAGTTGTCTTATAACTGTAGGGTGTCTAGTAGCATCATTTCCCTCTACCTACCACATTCCCACCAGGTATCAGTAACACCAGCCTCCAGTCATAAAAATTTCAAAGTGTCACAGGACACCCTCAAAATGTCCCAGGGTGCAGGGGAAGCAAAATAGTGTCCAGTACAGAACTTCTGCCTTAGACTCAGTTAACCATGGCTTGGCAAAAAGCTTCATTATAAGAATTAGACCATGCAAAACAACTATATTTTTCAACTCTATCATATAGAAGTGATATTGACCTCCTAAGTACCTTTATAGTATATAGTGAAATGTGTATTATTTTTCAATAAATATTGTTTTAGTTGTTTTGAATAAATTCATTTGTGGAAGTTGATAGCAATTAATTTAACCCATCATTTTGCCTATAAAAAAAGAACTTTGATAAAAATTAATACTGTTAAGTAAATAAATCTGTAATCTTCCCCTCTCAGATGCATGATAGTACTATACTTCCTAGTCCTGTGTTTGCTTAAAGCTAAGTAACTTGCTCCAGCCTTAGTAAAGTGAGCACAGATGTGTACCAATTCTTTTCTGGAAAATGAAATGCCATCCTGAGATCCCCGATCATTCTTTCCTCTGTGTTGGGATTTAACTGTCACCTTAATAATTTTTATCAAAAATGTGCACAAGAGATACTCTAGATTAAAGGCAGTTTTTTTTTTTTAACTTAAAAAGCAAATAACTACATGGATTCTCACATTTCAGGTTTACCCCTGGAGCAACACAATGACAGCCAGACCAAATCTATTCTGCATACAAAGTCTGTATCTCTCACGAGAAACAGAAAAAAAAATTTTTTTCTTTGCTTATATACAGGATAAAGAGGTAACTGCTTCTGTCTTACAAAAAGAAGGAAGGAAAAAATCTTGCTCTCTGAAGATGGAATGAAATGGATCCTGGATTTTCACTCTAACCTTTTAGAATGTAAATACTATCTGCAAGGGCCAGATATGCCTTCCTGCCCGAACTCTCCAACCCCATCATATCTTTGGTTTCTATGACCTAGAAGATATCTTCAAGGTCCTAAACTTCATAAATCACTCCAGTTACCTCACTATCTATACAGTTGTAAATTAATTACCCAAGGCTTACTTATAGCCCAGCATCCCAATCCACAGAATAAAATTGTTCAGAAAGCTCTAACTATATAGAAACAAAAACGTTTTTCTTAACACTGTGCAAGCTTTACAAATCTTTGTCTGCTTCTGGTACAGGGTAATGCTAACCTTATAAACTAAGTTGGGAAATATTCCCTCCTCTTCTGTTGGCTAGAAGTGATTGCCAAGATTTGATATTATTATTTCTTGAAATGTTTGGTAGAATTTTTTAGTGTAACCCTCTGTGCCTAGTGATTTATTTTTTTTGAAAAGTTTTGAATTACTATTTAATATCTTTACTAGTTTTGGGACTATTCAAAATATTAATTTCATCTAGAGTGAGTTTTGGTTGTTTATGGATTTTGAGGAAACAGATTGAAGAATTTTCAAATTCATGTGTGAAAGATTTTATAGTATTTGCTTATTTTAAAAATATAGTCCTATATTTTAATAAAAATATTTAATAAAAATAAAATACAAGTCCCTATATGCATTCTATATATATGTATCTGTGTACATATATAGATGTAATGGAATATTATTTAGATATTTAAAAAAAGAAGATGAAAACCCTGCCATTTGTCACAATATGGATGGGCCTTGAGATCACTATGCTAACTGAAATAAGATACAGAGTAAGAAAAATATCTTTTCTACTATTAATATTTGATGACATAAAACTTAACATTGTTTCAGCTGAATCCCACAAATTTTGATATGTTGTCTTTTTATTCAGTTCAAAATATTTTCTAATTTCCCTTGAGACCTCTCCTTAGTGCACATATTCTGTAGAAGTGTGTAATTTATATTCCAAATGTTTGGAGATTATGCTTTTATTTTTCTTTCTCTTACTGATTCCTAGCTTAATTCCATTATAAACATGCAGGTTTCAAATCTTTTGAGTAAGTTTGTAATATTACCCAGAATATAGTTTTAGTGTCTGTTCATTGCACACTTGGAAGGAATATGCATTTTGCTGCTGTTGAGTGGAGTATTCTATAAATGTCTATCAGACCTGGTTGGTTCATGTTGTAGTTCAGTTCTGCTATATTCTTACTGATTTTATGTCTATCTATTACTGAAAGCAGAGTCGAAGTCTCCAACTATATTTGTGGATTTGTCCAATGATCCTTTAGATTCTCTCAGTTTTTGTTTCATGTATTTTGAAATTTTCATATTAGATACATACACTTTTAGGATTGCTATGTCTCCTTGGTGAATTTGCCCTTTCATCATTATGCAAAACCCCTCTTTATTTCTGGTAAATATTATTAAGTCACATTGGTTGATATTAATCTAAGCCTTCCAATTTTCTTTTGATATGTATTTACTCACTACATCTTTTCTTATTCTTTTACTTTTAATCTAATTATCATTATATTTAAAGTGAGTTTCTTTTCAGAAGTATATAGTTGAGTCACAGTAGTTTACCCATCCTGAAAATCCTTGTTTGCCTTTGTTTAATTGGTGTGGTTTGACCCATGATATTTAATGTACTTGATATTAAGTTTGAACTTAGGTTTGTTGTTTTATTATATCTTTTCCATTTATTGACATGGTTTTTCATTCTTATGACTTTCCTTTCCTGCCTTCTTTTAAATATTTTTAACATTTAAAAATTATTTTATCAATTATATTATTGATCACATTTCTTAATTCACTTTGAGTGATTGTCTTCAGAATTAAATACACTACTTAACTTTTAACAGTCTACTTATTTTACCACTTCAAGTGGAATGTAGAAATCTTACCACCACATAAGTCCCTTTTCCTTCTCTGCTGATGTTATTATCTTATGTATTTATATCCACATGCCCTGAAAATCCATCAGATTATTTTATAATTTTGTTTCATATTTTTAAAAACTCAAAAATATTTTAATAGTCTGTTTTATTTACATCAATATTTATAACTTGTCTTGCTCTTTTATCATCCTGATATTCCAAGTTTCTTTCTGGTATCATTTTCCTTCTATCAAAATAAATTTTCATAGTAAAATTTTACAACAGTTATGCAGACTACACATTCTTTACATTTTGAGAAGTTTATATATCATTTTTATATTTGAAGAGTATTTTCACTGAATGTAGTTTTTGAGGATGATGGTAGTTTTCTCCTAGCACCTTACAAATATGGAGACACTTCTTCCTGACCTCTATGAGAAATCTGTTGCCATCAAATTATTATTTCTCTAAAATAATAAATCTAAAATCTACTATTTTTCTTGTTTCTTTCAAAATATTTTCCTTTCTCTTTAATTTTCAGTACTTTGATTATGATGCAATCAGATATGGATTTTGTGTGTGTGTGTGGTTATTGTGTTTGTGGTTCAGTGAGATTACTCAGCTAAGAATTTATGGCTTTATCTAAATTTGGGGAGTTTTCTTCCATTAATTCTTCAATTTTTTTTCTACATTTTGCTCTTTTTCTTTTCCTTCTGGACTGCCAATAGCACATCAATTAGTTCTTTTGGTATGTGTCCATGGGTCCGTGAATTAATAGGGCTTTTTTTCCATCTTTTTTTCTATATTGTTCAAATTGGATAATTTCCACTGACCCATCTTCCCTATGTCATCTCCATCTGCTATTAAGCTTATATTAATACTGAGCCCATCCCATGAGTTTTTCTTTTTAAAAATGAACACATGTTAAAGATTTTATTCAGCTCATTAATTACTGAGGAAACCAGTAAGATGTTAAGACCAGTTTATGGATGCCTGGGTGGCTCAGTGGTTGAGCATCTGCCTTTGGTTCAGGGCCTGATCCTAGAGTCCTGGGATCAAGTCCTGCATCAGGCTCCCTGTTGGGAGCCTGCTTCTCCCTCTACCTGTGTCTCTGCCAATCTCTCTATGTCTCTTATGAATAAATAAATAAAATATTTAAAAAGAAAAAGACCAGTTCAGAGATGTGATGAAGTAACTATTTATTTGGAATTTGTAAAAGGATTAAGATAAGATTTTTGGGTTAGATACAAACTAATCAATGTCCTCCAGGACAATAAATTATAAGCTTTGAAGCTATCTTTTTTCTGCCATAGAGATTTTTACTTTTTTCATATCTGCTAAATAAAAAATCCACAACTTAAATATAACTTCACTAACTTCAGGCATTTTGAAGAACAATGTGTTGAAGAAAGTGTATTCCCCTAGACAATCGTTTAGAAGACTTTTGCCCCTAACTGACATTGAAAAGATATGCTGCCCAGCTATTATCTGCCTTATTTCCAGTTTTTTTTTTTTTTTTTTTTTTTGCTAAGTTTTCTTAAGAGTAGGAGAGAAGTTATGAGATTACTGGTTCAAAAAGAAACACTTTAAAGACTGTATAATTCCTCACAAGAAAGCCCAGAGTCTACACAATTAGAAAGCAATGAAGTATTGGTGCTGTCCAGTTATACTGAGCAACTACACTGAGGTGTCACCTACTTATCACCTGTGGTCACAAGAGCCTTATGATTACTGGAAAGATGGATTTGATGCTTTATAAATATGTGCATTTTTTTTTTTGGCTCTGAGCTCTTGTTTTTGTTGAATTAGTTCAATTTAAAGATCCTCTCATTTTCTTGCTATCATTGTCATTGACAGAAAATGTGTCCTTTTCCATAACTTGCACAACTCAAAAATAAAATAAAACCCACTTACATAGGCATTTATAGAGACATCACTGGAAGGTTTAGGAAGATGAAAAGATTTACATTTCAAGGGTAAACAGCTTAAATATTAGCAATTCGTATTCCCTGATTGATGCTCCTACTTCTGTTCCCTTCTCAGGTATCTTCTCCTCTATTCTCCTTTCTGGCTGACCAGTCAACTTGTTTAAATTTCATTTTTTTAAAAAAATCATCATGGTTGCTAATTAACTCAGATGTTCAGAGTTTTAATTTCACTTTAAGCAGCTTATTTAAAAATGGTCTTGGGGTACCTGAGTGATTCAGTCAGTTAAGTTCCAACTCTTGATTAAGGTTCAGGTCTTGATCTCAGGATCATGAAATGGAGCCCCTGGGTGTGGCTCCCTGCTCAGTAGGGAGTCCATTCCTCTCCTCTGCCCCCTCTCTGCATGTGTTCTCTCCTCTCTCTCGAATAAATAAATCTTTTTAAAAAGCGTTCTTAAAGGAAGTTTGATTCCTCCTATCAGAAAATTTCTGGTGCTAGCTGCTAAATTAAAATCTCCATCCTTGGGATCCCTGGGTGGTGCAGCGGTTTGGCGCCTGCCTTTGGCCCAGGGCCCGATCCTGGAGACCCGGGATGGAATCCCACATCGGGCTCCCGGTGCATGGAGCCTGCTTCTCCCTCTGCCTATGTCTCTGCCTCTCTCTCTCTCTCTATGTCTCTCTGTGACTATAATAAATAAATAAAAATTAAAAAAAATCTCCATCCTTTTTTTATAATAAAGCATTAAATTTGCCCCCTCTGGAAAGCAATAGTGGTTTATGTCAGCCTCCTCTAAGGATCATGGTTTCATAAATTGGAAAAGAAGTTTGTCTCACTCTCAGTTTGAGATTCCTGCCTGCAAGCTGCCTTGTTTCCACTGTTGCCTTCACCACCATCCTTGCAAGTGGATTTGCCTGGGAGGATGAGAAAGAGTGGAAAAAGAAAAAAAATAAAGGAGAAAATAAAATATGGGGATTTCTCCCACTGTCTCCAAATATTAGGAGGCTCCTTGCCTGTTCTTCAAGTCAGAACTAGAGGGAATCCCCTGGAGTGCTCAACAACATGCATTTACAGATTTGGGCCAACTGTTTAAGCAGGTAGATATACCAAAGTGGGAATAAGATAAAGTCATCACTTCTACGTGGTACTTCAAATTCTGTTCTTCTTCCCCAATCTGCCTGCTACTAATTACTTCTTAGAGTCCTCAAATAGCTTCCCATGAGTTCTGTTCAGGTTTATAGCTCTACCAGTAGGAGAGACAGAGGAAGTACTCTATCTTATCCATAACTAGAATCTGTTTAGTGAATTTGACTAAGAACTGATTAAAATGGCTCTGCTTAAATCTTAATTTTTTTCAAAAGGTTATTTTTGTCAGATAATTTTAATAGCAAGTTTCTGTAACCACTACTCTATCAGGTGTTTGACTGATTCAGTCTTCATGATGGCTATGTATGTCATATGCCATATCCCTTGCTCTTTATTTAACTATAAAGACAAATCTAAAATATATTGAATATGTACTCTATGTGCTTTCTAAGCACTTTGCATATATTAACCCATTAATCTTAAAACAAGCCTATGAATCAACTACTACCCTAAATTTATAGATATAGACCCTGAAGCATAGAAAAACTTGTTCTGGTACCCAGCTAAGAGGTAGAGGCAGATTCAGGATACAAATAGTGGCAGAAGAGTTCCACAGTCTTTGTTCTTAATCAATATACTATACTGTCTTTTCTAGTATAAAATAATTAGTATGTAGCATGCTATGAGCTAAATTGTATCCCCTTCAAATTTCATGTGCCAAAGTCCTAATCCCTAATACTCCAGAATTTGACTGTATTTGAAGATAAGATCTTTACAGAGGTGATTAAATCTCTGTCTCAAAGTTAAAATATGGTCATATGGCTAGGCTTTAATCCAATATGACTAGCATCCATATAAGAAGAGGAAATTTGGACATGGACATACATGGACAGAGAGAAAACTCTGTGAAGACACAGTGAAAAGATGGCCACCTAAGAGCCAAAGATAAAGAATTGGAACAGATTTTTATCTCCTGGACTCTCAAAGAATGAACCCTAACAACACCTTGGTCTTGAACTTCTAGATCTCAGAACTATAATTAAAATAAATTTCTGTTGTTTATGCCTCTCAGTCTATACTGCTTTGTTATAGCAATGTTAGCAAACTAATATGGTAGGATAAATTTGATTCTCAAAATAACTAAGAAAATGATTCAAATATTAAAAATACTCAGTGAATATATGTTGATCTATTAAGATTTGAATAATTTAGCTAAGTTGAGGTAGGTAGACAATTAATTAGATTTTTATCTCAAATAGATATTTGTCAATGTGATTTTCATATCTCAAGGTAAGAGTTAGTTCTGTAGAGTCAGAGCTAAACAACAGGAGAACATTGGAGTGAAGAGAATATACCATCCCAAAACAGCCAACAAGATACAAGCTAAAGAGATATAGGGATGGCAAACAAGATTCCTCACAAGGGAATGGGCCATGGGAATGGGATAGGACCATCATTTTTTTCTTTTTTTCTGGCATTTAAACCACTTGCACTGAAAATCTAAGTGTATGTTACAATACATAGATTTTCTTCTTTGCATAGTTTAAAATATGCTGGCATTTCTCTAGAACTTTTTAAATAGTTTAAGATCTACTTCATTTGTCATTTAAAATTTAACTATCTTCTATAAAACTAAATGCTTCTTCTAGTAACACTTTGGTGTGGTTGCTTACTTCTAAAAGATATGGCTAGGGGAAATGGGACATAAGATTGTGGGTGTTAGAATAAATCTCTGAACATGTGGGCTTGTTCCAGAGACTGACTAAGGCTCAAGGGGAATGTTGGCTACAAATTATGAAGATTAGATCTGGTTGCTTGCTCTAACATGATGGCCAGAAGCAAACCTCACAAAGTCTATGCACTTTTTTCTTTTTTTCCCTGTGAGAATTAGCAATTATGCAAGGAGACAATAAAAATGAAAGGAAATCTCTGTAAAAGATGAAAACTCAAGCAAATTCACCCCATCACTATTATAGATACTAAGATCAACAAAGGAACATAAGCAGAGAGAAAATGCATAATAATAGAGAACCAGGAAATGGTGCCATCAATGTGCCATAAATGTCAAAGAATTGTTATTTCAAATAGCATATATGAGGCCATATTAGAAGAGAAGCTGGATAATAAATCTCAAAAGAGAAGAAAATTTTGCTTTCCTGGGAGAAAAAAAGACTGTGATGTTGGAAGAAGTGATCCAGAAAGGAACCCAGAAAGATTTTAAAATCTGGAGATTAAAGAGATGTAAGGAACAGGGAGGATCATGAAAGAAATGAAAAGCATATTTACATTGAGGTTTTTTTTATCTGCCTGGGATCAAGTGAAAATAAAGCCAGCTGCTCCCAACTGGCAATGGGCAAGTGAGGTCACAGCAATGGGACAGCAGGTGCACAGCAGTGCTTCTCCCTAGTACAGCCAGGTTCTTTTCATATAGTGGACAAGGATACAAGAAAAAAAATGATATAGCTACAGCTGATGCCAGGAGTTTGAAGCTTAGGCAAACAGAAATTGAGTATGTGCATTGAGTAGAAGAATGACATGGAAAAGAGAAGAAAATTTGTCAAAAATGAATTCTTTCTGGAGTAGAATTCAGTACTTGGGCTTCCTTCCAATCCATCCCACTTCACTCCAAATAGACTGACATATCAACACACTAGTGATACAAAATTTTATCTACACATCCTTCCTCATTTAACAACAGAGAAGAGGATTTCAAGAGCATCTGGGAGGAAAAATAGTAGATAAAATAAAAATCAGTCCACTCTATTTGGGAAGAACATGCCAGTCGTGATAGGATCTTTATTCAACGAAAACAGAAAAAAAGATACCAATAAGTGGTCTGCTAAAACATTTTGCAAAAAATAAAAAATCACTCACATGGAAAAGACAAGGATACATTTTTTTAAATATTTGTTTACTTATTTTGGGGGGGAGTGGCAAAGGGAGGGATAGAAAGATGACTCCAGCAGACTTCCACTGTGTGAGGAGACTGACTCCAGGCTCAATCCCAGGACTCTGAGATCATGACTTGAGCCGAAATCAAGAGTCAGCTGCTTAACCAAATGAGCCACCCAGGCACCTAGATAAGGATATATATTTAAAACAAAAATATGGTTGATGAAATAAAAATGAAGTTTATAGACTACCTACTTTGTAATCTTACTTAAATATATTGACGTTAAGAAAATTTGGGAAAAAAAATAGGTGATAAGACTATAGAATATAATAGAAAATTGATCAGCGTATAAATCAGAGAATGTAAAAAAACTTAATATTCAATAGATTTTTAAAATATTATAGTAGAAGCAATAAAATGTCCTCCAAAAATTTATGAAACTATGAGCAGGACACAGTGAACAGTGAACAGAAGTACAAAACATGAACAATTGATTTTGCTAAGGAAACATTCAGAAAAGAAACAGAAATAAATGGTTAAAAAAAATTATGAAGCCAATCATTGTCAGCTGAAGAATGATCTAACAATGATCAAGAGACTAATAGTAATCCAGAGAAAAAAAAAGGAAAAGGAAAACTATTTAACATTTATCTAATAATTTTGATTAAAAAAAAAAAAAAAGATAGCATGTGAGGGCAATATGGCTGCAATCTGTCACTCCATTGATCACTAGGATCGATTTGGCTGATCTAGCTGGCTAGATAGGTGTCCCTTTCCTCCCTCACTGCTCCATGTGCCTTCCTCCCCAAGTAGCCTGCACACTCAGTCAGGGAGGATGGATGACTTTCCTGGATAGATGAGGATCATTCTTCAGTCAAGAATATAGGAATAGCTGAGCTCCCCTATTAGAACCTCCAATCTCTCAAGGTTCATTTGTAGGAAAAAATAGGCTAATCAAGCTTCCAAGACTCCAGATAGATTCAAATGAGGCACTGCATGTGGCAATCTGCCTTTCTTTAATAAACCAAAACCAAAAAAAAAAAAAAAAAAAAACAAGATAAAGAATTCCTTATAGAAATAAGAGGCTGAACTAATTGAATTTGCCTATCAAGAAACAGAGATCAGTACTTTGTCTTTCAATTGTCCTTAGGTTGGCTGACCCATTAAACATGGAGGAAACTGTACTGAGGCAGGAAATAAAACCAGATATTAAAGGGGCCCCTAATTTTAAGCTGTTACAACAAACACAAAGAACAAAAAGCCCCCATTATGACCCAGCAATTAATTTCTTTGAATTTCCTATCCCCATTAGCCCATTTGTGTTGTTCACTGAGAATGTCAGCTGTTACATATAGGCAGCATGACAAGCAATCTAGCAGAGGCTGGAAAAGCCTGCATACTAGGGAACAGCCAGTGATAAGCAGATCAAAGAACATAGAGGACCACACCAGGACCCTTTAATTAGAGGAGGAGCCTTTGGAGTCAGTCCAAGTCTGAATTTGGCAGAAAAACAAGAGAGGCTGTGCTAAAGTTAGGGCTGGCAGTCTTCCACTTTCCTGGAGAAGGACCCTTGCCTGACATCTCCTGCTCTTTGAACTTCAAAGGGAAGTTTGCCTACTGACACAAGCAAATTTTTTTTTTTAAATTCTTGTTCTCTACGCATCTCCTTAGCAATTTTTCATGCTTAGAGTGAGGGAGGAAAAGAGAATTTCCCTCTGAAAATAAAATGATGCCCTGGACAATTTTTATATAGTACACACAGATAGTAATGTTTAGGAATTTTGACTGCTGATGTATCTGGAGCTGAGTTCGCTGAACAGCAGCACCCTCAAAAGAAGAAACAGACCTTTCCACTGCTAATGAGTCCAAAGATGCCCATGATCCTGTCATATTATACCTTCAATTTCACAAACTCCTCCAATGACATTGCATAATCTCTCTTATCAAAATTAGTTAACATCAACTTCTGTGGCTTCCAATCTAACCAATTTTGAATACCTTGAATAAAAGATGTTGATAGTAGGCTTATTAGTGTTGGTAGTTTAATTAGATACCAACCAATCATATTATCTCCTCTATTTACTTGTGACTAGAGCGACAAAGAGGGAAGCTTTGCAGAAAAGGGCAGATGTTTAGAACAATTGAAAATATCTTCCTTAGATTTTTGTGATGTGGATTAGCAATTTTCTGGAATTTCTTATAACATGTATAATCTGCTCTTTCCTACTGTGATTTTGCAATTCAGATTCTAGATTATTTTAAATTTGAATCCTGTTCTCTGAGTAAGGGGTGTTGAGAAGTAGAAAATAGAATTGCTCAGACTTCTTGAGGTAATGGTAGGTAACTTAAAAGAAGAAAATGATGAAGTCACGTCTAAAAATTCTTAGCTCAAGGGCAGCCCTGGTGGCTCAGCGGTTTAGCACCGCCTTCAGCCCAGGGCCTGATCCTGGAGACCTGGGATCGAGTCCCATGTCGGGCTGCCTGCATGGAGCCTGCTTCTGCCTCTGTGTCTCTACTTCTTTCTCTCTCTCTGTCTCTCATGAATAAATAAATAAAATCTAAAAAAAAAAAAAAATCCTTTAAAAAAATAAAAAATAAAAATAAAAATAAAAATTCTTAGCTCAAGATGAAGAAAACTCAGGGAATTTACATGACTCAGCTGAATAAACAGCTTTACTCATTACAACTATTGGTCTAATACTCTAATTAAATTATCTGAGATTCTTATATAAACATTAGGACATTTATGAGGAAAATTTGGATCCTTAAAACTAACTAAAATGGCAATAAGAAATGGGCCAGAAAATTTGAAGTCTCCTATCTTTTCCAGTAACAGTTTAAAAATATGGCTCTTGAATCCTTTGACATTTCTACCACTGAGACATAGGGTCGATATACCTTCCCACCAAATCTGGACCCTGAGAATATTTGACTTCAATATGATAGAATTCATAGTATGTTATTTTCAAAGCCTCAGCCTTAGGAAAATTACAGCTTCCACATCCTCTCTCTTGAAATATTGTTTTTGGAACTTGCTACCATATTACAAGGAAGCCCAAACTAGACGTGCAAAGATCATGTGGAATGGCCTTGTGTAGAGGTTCTGGTCCACAAATATCATCAACCCCCAAAGAGGTGAGTAAAGATACACCTAGATGGTTCCAGCTTCCATATTTAAATCACAGTCAGCCTTTGAATTCCGCCCTGAGGCTTAAGAGCTCAGAAAGTAGAGATAAACTGTCTTCAGCATGACTTTCACAAATTTCTAACCCATAGAATCTATATAATAAAGTGGTTGTTTAATGTCACAATACCTTGTAGCATTTCTTTATGTAGAAATATTAACTGAAACTCACCTATAAAAATCTTTACATCTCATCTTCTTGCAATCTTATATTGAGCCTTCTTGCCATAAATGAAAATGTAATTTTTTCTTATATATGATTAAACCGCTGCAGATAATTTGAAGGTGCTTAACTAAGAAGAAGAAAAACCCTGAAATCTGAATCAGACAGAATATATTACAATGGATACAATAACTCAACTAAGATACTATATCCTGTGTTCAACAACCAGCTGCAGTTCCATGCTAGATTGACTAGACAAATCTAAACCGGTCACAGGTAAGGTTAACTGACCTGAAAGGCCAAAAGCAGAGAAAAGAATTTAAAAATGTTAGGAGGAATAAATTTTATGAATTCTATATCTATAAATATGATATTGTGCCCATACACTGCCTCCTTCTTATATGCTTTTAAAATCTGATAGACTTTTTTCCCCCTTGTCAAGGGAATTTTTCAAAAGTGCTGTACTTTTCCTCCTTTATTCATTAGCGATGATGTATTTTCTGATCTCGCTGGAAAGGAAGTCTGAAGGGTCTAAGATAATAAATTTTCTTATCATTAACTTAAGCAGGAGATGACTTTAATAGTGACTTTGGCTCCATATATGGCCTTTGGTACTTAGTGTATAGTTACTGACTTAGCAAACATATTTTTCTTTTTTCCAATACATAGAGGCCACACAAAGCCAAGCTATCTCACCTGCTGTGGCAAGAAGGTTCTGCTACTTTATTACTGCCACAATCTAAGCTATAGAGACTTTAATCTCTTGGAGCCTTCCAAGACATTAGACTAGTTTATTATGTTAATGATGAAAGCTTGATAAAACTAAGTAAACATGAGTAGTAAATTACTTACAGCTTTTCAAAAATAGATGGATGATGATAGACAGGAGAAAAATCTCACAACAAATGCAAGACAAAGACACCTCAGTGAAGTTCCTGAATATATATATATATATCTAGACTGGTCTGAGATATGCACTATGAAGGAAAGACACAGCCTATGTTTTCTTTTGTGAAAAAGAACATTTAATATCTCTTGTGCTTAGTTGTGATAACCATATTTAGATGCCTTTCTTCCACTGTCAGACAAACAAGAATATTTTATGATTTATGACTTAATAGAGGTCATCCATGGTAGACAGCTTCTAGGATGATTCCCAATTATCCCATTGGTGTTTAAATCCTTTTTAATCCCATTCCCTTGAGTGTGGACTGGATCTAGTGACGTGCTTCTTACAAACAGAATATTGCAAAATTGAAGGAATATCTCAAAAGCATTCCATCAGGAAATAGCTTCAAAAAGAACATAAAGACACAAGTAGTTATGCAAACACAAACCCAGCACCCCATATACATTATATTATGACTTCATGATATAACAACCAGTTGAAAATGGTTAAAAATTTGAGCCTGCTTTATTTTTTATTTTTTTATTATTTTTATTTTTTTATTTTTTTCTTATCTCTCTTTTTATTTTATTTTTTTATAATAAATTTATTTTTTATTGGTGTTCAATTTGCCAACATACAGAATAACACCCAGTGCTCATCCCGTCAAGTGCCCCCCTCAGTGCCCATCACCCATTCACCCCCACCCTCCGCCCTCCTCCCCTTCCATCACCCCTACTTCGTTTCCCAGAGTTAGGAGTCTTTACGTTCTGTCTCCCTTTCTGATATTTCCCACACATTTCTTCTCCCTTCCCTTATATTCCCTTTCACTATTATTTATATTCCCCAAATGAATGAGAACATACAATGTTTGTCCTTCTCCGATTGACTTACTTCACTCAGCATAATACCCTCCAGTTCCATCCACGTTGAAGCAAATGGTGGGTATTTGTTATTTCTAATGGCTGAGTAATATTCCATTGTATACACAAACCACATCTTCTTTATCCATTCATCTTTCGATGGACACCGAGGCTCCTTCCACAGTTTGGCTATTGTGGACATTGCTGCTATAAACATCGGGGTGCAGGTGTCCCAGCGTTTCATTGCATCTGTATCTTTGGGGTAAATCCCCAATAGTGCAATTGCTGGGTCGTAGGGCAGGTGTATTTTTAACTCTTTGAGGAACCTCCACACAGTTTTCCAGAGTGGCTGCACCAGTTCACATTCCCACCAACAGTGTAAGAGGGTTCCCTTTTCTCCGCATCCTCTCCAACATTTGTGGTTTCCTGCCTTGTTAATTTTCCCCATTCTCACTGGTGTGAGGTGGTATCTCATTGTGGTTTTGATTTGTACTCTCCTGATGGCAAGTGATGCAGAGCATTTTCTCAGGTGCATGTTGGCCATGTCTATGTCTTCTTCTGTGAGATTTCTGTTCATGTCTTTTGCCCATTTCATGATTGGATTGTTTGTTTCTTTGGTGTTGAGTTTAATAAGTTCTTTATAGATCTTGGAAACTAGCCCTTTATCTGATATGTCATTTGCAAATATCTTCTCCCATTCTGTAGGTTGTCTTTGAGTTTTGTTGACTGTATCCTTTGCTGTGCAAAAGCTTCTTATCTTGATGAAGTCCCAATAGTTCATTTTTGCTTTTGTTTCTTTTGCCTTCGTGGATGTATCTTGCAAGAAGTTACTATGACCGAGTTCAAAAAGGGTGTTGCCTGTGTTCTTCTCTAGGATTTTGATGGAATCTTGTCTCACATTTAGATCTTTCATCCATTTTGAGTTTATCTTTGTGTATGGTGAAAGAGAGTGGTCTAGTTTCATTCTTCTGCATGTGGATGTCCAATTTTCCCAGCACCATTTATTGAAGAGACTGTCTTTCTTCCAATGGATAGTCTTTCCTCCTTTATCGAATATTAGTTGCCCATAAAGTTCAGGGTCCACTTCTGGATTCTCTATTCTGTTCCATTGATCTCTGTGTCTGTTTTTGTGCCAGTACCACACTGTCTTGATGACCACAGCTTTGTAGTACAACCTGAAATCTGGCATTGTGATGCCCCCAGATATGGTTTTCTTTTTTTTTTTAAATTCCCCTGGCTATTCAGGGTCTTTTATGATTCCACACAAATCTTAAAATAATTTGTTCTAACTCTCTGAAGAAAGTCCATGGTATTTTGATAGGGATTGCATTAAACGTGTAAATTGCCCTGGGTAACGTTGACATTTTCACAATATTAATTCTGCCAATCCATGAGCATGGAATATTTTTCCATCTCTTTGTGTCTTCCTCAATTTCTTTCAGAAGTGTTCTATAGTTTTTAGGGTATAGATCCTTTATCTCTTTGATTAGGTTTATTCCTAGGTATCTTATGCCTTGGGGTGCAATTGTAAATGGGATTGACCCCTTAATTTCTCTTTCTTTAGTCTCATTGTTAGTGTATAGAAATGCCACTGACTTCTGGGCTTTGATTTTGTATCCTGCCACACTGCCGAATTCCTGTATGAGTTCTAGCAATCTTGGGGTGGAGTCTTTTCGGTTTTCTAGGTACAGTATCATGTCAGCGGCAAAGAGGGAGAGTTTGACTTCTTCTTTGCCAATTTGAATGCCTTTAATGTCTTTTTGTTGCCTGAGTGCTGAGGCTAGGCCTTCTAGTACTATGTTGAATAGCAGTGGTGAGAGTGGACATCCCTGTCTTGTTCCTGATCTTAGGGGAAGGCTCCCAGTACTTCCCCATTGAGAATGATATTTGCTGTGGGTTTTTTGTAGCTGGCTTTTAAGATGTCGAGGAATGTTCCCTCTATCCCTACACTCTGAAGAGTTTTGATCAGGAATGGATGCTGTATTTTGTCAAATGCTTTCTCTGCATCTAATGAGAGGATCATATGGTTCTTGGTTTTTCTCTTGCTGATATGATCAATCACATTGATTGTTTTACAAGTGTTGAACCAGCCTTGTGTCCCGGGTATTAATCCTACTTGGTCATGGTGAATAATTTTCTTAATGTGCTGTTGGATCCTATTGGCTAGTATCTTGTTGAGAATTTTTGCATCCATGTTCATCAGGGATATTGGTCTGTAATTCTCCTTTTTTGGTGGGGTCTTTGTCTGGTTTTGGAATTAAGGTGATGCTGGCCTCATAGAACGAATTTGAAAGTACTCCATCTCTTTCTATCTTTCCAAAAAGCTTTAGTAGAATACGTATGGTTTCTTCTTTAAATGTTTGATAGAATTCCCCTGGGAAGCCATCTGGCCCTGGACTTTTGTGTCTTGGGAGGTTTTTGATGACTGCTTCAATTTCCTCCCTGGTAATTGGCCTGTTCCGGTTTTCTATTTCTTCCTGTTCCAGTTTTGGTAGTTTGTGGCTTTCCAGGAATGCGTCCGTTTCTTCTAGATTGCCTAATTTATTGGTGTATAGCTGTTCATAATATGTTTTTAAAGTCGTTTGTATTTCCTTGGTGTTGGTAGTGATCTCTCCTTTCTCATTCATGATTTTATTAATTTGAGTCTTCTCTCTCTTCTTTTTAATAAGGCTGGCTAATGGTTTATCTATCTTATTAATTCTTTCAAAGAACCAACTCCTGGTTTTGTTGATCTGTTCCACAGTTCTTCTGGTCTCAATTTCGTTGAGTTCTGCTCGAATCTTTATTAACTCTCTTCTTCTGCTGGGTGTAGGATCTATTTGTTGTTTTTTCTCTTGCTCCTAAGGTGTAAGGTTAGCTTTTGTATTTGAGTTCTTTCCAGTTTTTGAATGGATGCTTGTATTGCGATGTATTTCCCCCTCAGGACTGCTTTTGCTGCATCCCAAAGAGTTGGAACAGTTGTATCTTCATTCTCATTAGTTTCCATGAATCTTTTTAATTCTTCCTTAATTTCCTGGTTGACCATTTCATCTTTTAGCAGGATGGTCCTTAACCTCCACGTGTTTGAGGTCCTTCCAAACTTCTTGTTGTGATTTAGTTCTAATTTCAAGGCATTATGGTCTGAGAATATGCAGGGGAGGATCCCAATCTTTTGGTATCGGTTCAGACCGGATTTGTGACCAGTATGTGGTCTATTCTGGAGAAAGTTCCATGTGCACTTGAGAAGAATGTGTATTCAGTTGAGTTTGGATGTAAAGTTCTGTAGATATCTGTGAAATCCATCTGGTCCAGTGTATCATTTAAAGCTTCGTTTCTTTGGAGATGTTGTGCTTAGAAGATCTATTGGGTATAGAAAGAGCTAGATTGAAGTCACCAAGTATAAGTGTATTATTATCTAAATATTTCTACACTTTGGTTATTAATTGATTGATATATTTGGCAGCTACCACATTCGGGGCATATATATTGAGGATTGTTAAGTCCTCTTGTTGGATAGATCATTTAAGTATGAGATAGTGTCCCTCTTCATCTCTCACTACAGTCTTCGGGGTAAATTTTAGTTTATCTGATGTAAGGATGGCTACCCCTGCTTTCTTTTGTGGACCCTTGAATGGTAAATGGTTCTCCAAGCTTTTATTTTCAGGCTGTAGGTGTCCTTCTGTCTAAAATGAGTCTCTTGTAGACAGCAAATAGATGGGTCCCGCTTTTTTATCCAGTCTGAAACCCTGCGCCTTTTGATGGGGTCATTAAGCTTGTTCACGTTCAGAGTCACTATTGAAAGGTATGAGTTTAGTGTCCTCATGATATCTATTCAGTCCTTGTTTTTGTGGATTGTTGCACATAACTTCCTCTTAAAGGGGAATTCTCAGAGTCTCCCTTAAAATTTCTTGCAGAGCTGGTTTGGAGGTCACATATTCTTTCAGTTCCTGCCTGTCTTGGAAGCTCTGTATCTCTCCTTCCATTCTGAATGAGAGCCTTGCTGGATAAAGTATTCTTGGTTGCATGTTCTTCTCATTTAGGACCCTGAATATATCCTGCCTGCCCTTTCTGGCCTGTCAGGTCTCTGTGGAGAGGTCTGCTGTTACCCTAATACTCCTCCCCATAAAAGTCAGGGATTTCTTGTCTCTTGCTGCTTTAAGGATCTTCTCTTTATCTTTGGAATTTGCAAGCTTAACTATTAGATGTCAAGGTGTTGAACGGTTTTTATTGATTTTAGGAGGGGGGGTCTCTTTATTTCCTGGATCTGAATGCGTGTTTCCCTTTCCAGATTAGGAAAGTTTTCAGCTAGGATTTGTTCAAATACATATTCTGGCCCTCTGGCCCTTTCGGCGCCCTCGGGAACCCCAATTAAACGTAGGTTTTTCTTCCTCAGGCTGTCGTTTATTTCCCTTAATCTATCTTCATGGTCTTTTAATTGTTTGTCTCTTTTTTCCTCAGTTTCCCTCTTTGCCATCAACTTGTCTTCTATGTCACTCGCCGTTCTTCCACCTCGTTAACCCTCGTCGTTGGGACTTCTAGTATGGATTGCATCTCATTCAATTGATTTTTAATTTCTGCCTGATTAGATCTAAATTCTGCAGTCATGAAGTCTCTTGAGTCCTTTATGCTTTTTTCTAGAGCCACCAGTAGCTGTATAATAGTGCTTCTGAACTGGCTTTCTGACATTGAATTGTAATCCAGATTTTGTAACTCTGTGGGAGAGAAGACTGTTACTGATTCTTTCTTTTGAGGTGAGGTTTTCCTTCTAGTCATTTTGCTCAGTGCAGAGTGGCCAAAAACAAGTTGTATTGGGAAAAGGAGAAAAAGAAAGGAGAGAAAGAAGGAAAGAAAAGAGAAAAAGAAAAAAGGAAGAAAAAAAGAGATAAAAAGAAGAAAAAGAGAAAGAAAAAGAAAGAAAGAAAAAAAGGGTGGGGGAAGCAAACAGAAATCAAAGAGCAAAAAAATAAACAAAAACAAAACAAAAAACAAAACAAAACAAAAAAAAAAAAAAAACCAACAAACAAAACCACGGGGGAGTATCCTCTGATTCTGTATACTGTAAGTCCCTTGACTTCCCCTGGAACTTGTCCTTCTAGCTGGTCTTCTGGGGGAGGGGCCTGTAGTGCTGATTTTCAGGTGTTAGCACTTGGGGGAGCTGCTCTGCCCCCTGCCTGGTGCAGGGCTCAGTGGGGGTTGTTTACCCCGTGAGGCCCCAGGAGGAACAACCGCAGTGGCGGGGCCAGCCCTGGAGCCCTGGATTCAGCCCCCGCAGTAGCTCCGGAGCTCTCGGTCTGCAGGGCCTGGAGGCTCCGGGGCGGAGCCGCTGATCTGCTCAGCTTGGGCAGGAGCGTCCTCGCTGTCCTGGGCCCTCCCGGCCTCTGCCTGTCCCGGGGGAGGCCGGATCCTGGGCTGTGTCCCGGCGCCCTGTGCTCCCGGGGCCTGCGCTGTTGGAATCGCGCTCCCGCCCCGCAGCCCCCTCCGCGGAGCCGCCGCCCGAGCCCCTCCGAGCTGCTCCGGGTCCCGCCGTGCACGCTGCAGCCCTTTAGGGAGCTCGCCCGCGGGGTGTGGGGCTCTCCCGGGGCGCAGGTGTCTGTTAGTGTCCCCGGGAGCCCGAGGGCATCCCCGCCCTCCTGAGTCCTGCTCCAACTCCCTGCGAGCCCCTTTCCGCCCGGGAAGGTCGGTGCAGCTCCTGCTTCTCCGGGACGGGGCTCTCCTGTCCTGGGGACACTCGCCCCGGCTTCAGCCCAGCTCCTCGCGGGGCCCCTCCCCCTTGGAGGCCTTTTGTTTCTTTATTTCTTTTTTCCCCGTCTTCCTACCTTGATAGAAGCGCGAACTCTTCTCACTGTAGCATTCCAGCTGTTCTCTCTTTAAATCTCAGGCCGATTTCGTAGATTTTCAGGATGATTTGAAGGTTATATAGGTAATTTGGTGGGGACAGGTGATTTGGGGACCCTACTCTTCCTTGAGCCTGCTTTAGAGATAGCATCACACAGTATGGCAGTACCAGCCAAATGTGTTTTGCAGCAGGGTTAAAAACCTTCTCAGGGATTATGAGGTAAAGGAGGGAAAAAAAAAATATTCCCATTGGCAGATCTTCAAAAACTGCACCTTGTTTTTCACTTTACCTGGAAAGGAGTGGTGGCCTCAGGTCAAAATATACTGATTCTTAAGACAGTGATTGATAGTTCAGTCAGATATCTAATAAAGGACTTTGAATAGCAATATTAGAGGATTTTGTGAGAACTAGTTTTGGTTAAAGAGCATCTGGGACCTGAGAATGGACTTAAAGCAGTGCTACAAAATTACTGGCTTCTAATGATAAGACTTAAAAACAGAACAAAGCAAAAGTTTTTCACTGACAATGTTTTGGAAAATACTATAAAGAGTCTGAAAATATTTGTATGCCTCACCAAAAGGCTACCATTGCAAAACAGCCTCTTCAAATTCAGGACTGGATGAGCCTTTATAGATGTTCATTAGCCTTCTTTCCCAACCAGGCCAGTGTTAATACAGTAAGCCCCAGAAACAAAGTAGGTAAAGGGGCAGAGATAGGATAGATCCATAGGTTTAACCACATGGAATTTCATCTCACCAGGCTTGGCTTGGCCCATCCCTCTTGCTGAGACTAATTCTGAACCCATAATATGACACCATGTATTAGGGGCCCAGACAGCTCTCTGGTAGATTACATGTGACCCTTTCTGTCATGAAGGGGGGGCAAAGATTTCTCCTCACCAAATAGACACCCAATCTAGATTTGAAGTTACTTTCCCTGCCTGCTGTCAGTATCATTCATCCATGAAATTACTCAATGCTTTATACCCTGCACCCAACCAAGAAACCAATTCAAAATAAAGGAAGTAAGTGAGGAGCTGTTGCTTGTGAAATTCACTGGTTTTCTTTCTCTCCATCAGCTGTAAGCAACTAGTTCTCAAAATAATAGAAGTTGGGGGACAATACATTTGGAATGATAGAATGCTGTTTCTCTCATAGAGATAATCTATTTCCATCCCATAGAGATAAACCCAGTGCCATGAACAAAGGAGCAGTGGTGGATGGGATAAAGGTATCTATCAGGATTATAGCTAATAGCCCACCTTGAAAAATTTAAATTTCTTGGGTTGTACCAGACTAGAGACTTTAGTATGCAAAAGAATCATGGTTTCTCTGAACTGGAGAAATTGAAAGTGTGACTTAGCTTTTTGTAACTCCTAATGTAAGTGGAGAAATTATGAAAAAGAATATTTGTTGAGGTTATTGAATCTGACCATCCAGAACAAATACAGTGGGTATTATATAATAATATCCAAAAGAATAGTGATTCCTACTGGCTGCCTCCTGTTCTACCATCTCAATAGTCAAGACTTCATTTTCTTCATATTGAGATCTTCCCTTGCTTCTCCGTGCAAGTTGCCAAGTGAATTCATGTGGAATATAGAAGGGATACTAGAAGTAGTAAGTCATGTCCATACCTCAGTTGCAAATTCAAGGACACTGGATTTTCAGAGTTGCCGTAAAAAACAGATTACATATTAATATGTATGTTTCTTGCATTCCCCTATAATCGGTAGGGTATATCTGTAAAGGAAAATATTATTTTCCTCACAGATACAGAAAACTGAAATTTGATCAAAACAGATACAAAGAATAAGCATTACTAAAATATTTTAGACTCAGAAAATAGAGTACAAATTAGAATCTGTTCAGCTGCAAGTAACATAAGATGTTTTTAAGTAAACCACATAATGGAAAGTTTAAAGTAGAGCCAGCTTTGCTTCATCTACCTTGAGTTTTCTTTCCTATCTATATCAGCTTTCTACTCAGATGGTAGCTGATGTCTTTCAGCAAATTGGACCTCACATCTAGGCATTGGAACACTGGTAGTAAAATATATCATTACTTATTCTGTGTATCTAAAGCTAGAATATTTTCCCAAGGAACTTCTGGGACTTTTCTTCTCAGAACTTACTAGCCACACTTAAAAAATTGGTCTAATCCTAAATAATGCCTGACAAAGATGATGCACTACACATAGGCCAGTGAAGCTGGGGATATGTCGACCCTGGAAGCATAAGTGTTTGTATAAGAAAACAAATAAAATGTATGAAGTAAAATTGCATTGGTGTTGAAAAGGGTGAAAAGGGCTTATCAGCAATGAACATGACAACAGAGAGCAAAGAACACCAAATGTGAATGTAGAAATAGGAAGTAAAAATGGCTTGTCTCCTGTTGCAAAGGATGAGCACATGTATGGTTATACATGATGATAGATGGATCATAGTATGAATCATGTCTGTTTGGGTATCTTTGGGTATAGAGAAGAATAGTTTATTTGGGTTCACACAGGTTGACAGCCCTATAGCTATGTCTATGCTACACAATCCTTACCTTTGGTCATAACACACTCAATTAATGGTAGACTGTTGACCCACTGGGACCATTTAGATTCTTGTTCTCTAGAATTTGAAGTCTGCATGGAATAAACCAAAGATTGAAAATGCCTGAGGCTGTCATCCTATTTGTATTGAGTTGAAAAAAAAAAAAGATCCATAAACTTCAACTAGTGACAATCTCAGACCTGCTCTTATTCATGCACCTCCTGTGGTTTGTTTGTGCATCTATTTCATCAGTGCTGATCGACTCTAATACTCACCCAGTAATTCCTATTTTTGGCTGAAATTTTGATTTCTGTTGTTGACAACCTGATATAATATTAACTAATACTGGTATGCTATCAAATTGGAAATCACTGATATAGTTCAAATTTTTAAATCTATTAATAAAGAAAGTGAACTCTAGGAAGTGTAAATTGGTTTATATAAGGATACTCAGCTTCTTGGAAATTAAACTGTAGCTAGAACCCACATTCCCTTACCACTGCCAGTGAATTTTTTAGAGATAGATATAAAAATGATGAGTGCCTGACAACACAGCCAACACTCTAGCTTAGAACTTTTCTTTAGAAAGTTTCTACCAGTGTTTTGCAAACACCGTGGGAGATTGCTGACCTCACTGAAAGTGCTATGACCCACTTCTTGATATTATCTAGGATTTAGTAACCTTTTCTTCTTCTACCAGACACATTTTATTTTGAGCCCTCCACCCTTCCACCACTGTAAGTTTTTCCCATTTTAACCTTACAACATTTGAGGAATGAAAAGAGTTCCTGATTGTAAACCATATGGGTACCCCTCCCTTACAGTACAGTCTTGTAATACTAAATAACAACAACTGTCTGTTTTCTCATATAGACTTATGAGGAGAGAAGTCTAAAAAATGCCCTTAAAGGAAAGTGTAATACAACAAAAATGGCAAACAAAAAGCAAACCAGGGACATAAAAATTTTGAAAACTTGTTTGGTAAAATAATCAGACCAACAGGTCCTTAACTGTGGTTTCAGTCTGAATTTATCTGGATTCCGACAACATGCTGACCTTCAATCAATTTGTTTTATTTCCTGGAAATAACATTCTCTGATCTTTGTCAGGTCTCATTCAATTCCATCCACCCTGGCCTTGAAGTATGTCAAACTTCTGGGAAATAGAGCAAGAATGTTTATGTCTATTGTTTTTTTCTAGATTGTGGAATCCAAACAAACATTGATGCTTTTAATCTATGAATCATTCATTTTCAGACAAAATGAGCAAAAAACCAACTAAATCTTTGGGAGAGCACTGACCCACTCTTAGATTCTTAAATTGTAGAAGCAAATAGGATAAATACTTGTCTGCCTTGTGTCCTTCAAGAAACAATGGGTTGTGATTTCTGAGCAATAAGCCAAAAGGATTTTGTAGAAAATAATGATGTTTTATCAATGTGGTTGGCTATAGACTGAATGTGTGACTGAGCCTGGTCAGCAGAATAGAACAATCTGCTTTCTAGTTATTAGAGAGAATGGTTCCAGGATCTGCACCTTTTAGTTCTCTTGGTATAGACTCTGGAGCGGATCATGTCTTCAGTCAAGGGAATTTAAAGAGTTGGATTCAATAACTCTGACAACCCATAGTAAAGGCAGTTTCTTAAATCACTCTGATTCATACCCTGCTCAGGTAAGTAGGATCATATATTCATGTATACTCAAGCCCTGTTTTAAATTCCAGTTTCAGTGACAAAGTTCTTGTCCTGTTTTCTCTGTTACTAACTAAATTCCCTTAATTATCTTTGCCTTATAGACCAGGGGCTGATAAACCACAACCCAGTGGTAAAATCCAGCCCACTTCTTGCTTTCATAAGTAAAGTTTTTTAAACAATCATGCCATACTTATTTGTTTATGAATTGTATATGGATACTATTATGTTAATAATGGCAGAGTTCCATAGATGTGACAGACATTCTATGGCCAGCAAAGCTGAAAATATTATCTGGCTCATTACAGAAAAATGTTCCTGTCCTCTTACCAAATCCCTGACTCAATTTTTTGCAGTTGCCCTAACATCCAGCCCAATGTTCTTTTTTGGGGGGAGGAGGGAATCAGCCCAATATTCTTATCTTTGTGCATCTGATTTGTGCATCTGATATCTATTTGAATATTTTTCTCAGTTTCTTCTGTATTTTTTTATCTCGATATAAGTTTTTAAATTTTGAAATAATTTAAGATTTACAGAAAATTTGCAACAATATTACAGAAAGCTTCTGTATTTTTGCACTCACCTTTTCCCTAATACATTTATCATAACTAAAGAGGAAATATTGACACACTATTATTAACAACAGCTTATAATTTATTCAGATTGATTTCCTTAGCCTTTATCTAATGTTCTTTCTCTGTTGCAAGATTCCATACAGGATATCACATTATATCTGGTCTTCATATTTCCTTCAATCCTTTACCCTGTGATCATTTCTAATTATTTCTTTGTTTTTGATGACCTTGCAAGTTTTGAGGAGTAATGGTCATGCATTTTTGTAGAACATTCCTCAGTTTGGGTTTGTGTGATGTTTTTCTCATGGTTAGACAGGGGTTAAGGGTTTTGAGGAGAAAAAACATAAACATCTTACTAAGGGTTCATAAATTCAAAGTGACTATTGCTGTCATCACCCTTCAGCTACTGGCTAACATAGTGTTTGTTTTTCAGGTTTCCTCACTATAAAATCACTCTTCTCGACTTCTCATATTGTATTTTTTAGAAGAAAGTCTCTATGCATTGTTTTTTGCATTTTTTATTAGCCTTCCTATAACCAAATACTATCTTTATTCTTTGACATCTCCATTTGATTCCTCAGGGAGTTTTTGCTGATGACCACATGGACTCATGCTTATTTTCTGCCACTAGACACTCTGGAATACTACCCTACCATCTCTTAGGCTCCCGCTCAACCCTCATGGTTTGTGTTCTGGTGGACTGATCTACTTTCTCTATTGTTTTCTCTGCTTTGAATTGTGATCTTGCCAATCAAGGTCACTTACAGCAAAAGACATGATTGGGCATAGATTGAGATATGTAAGTTGAAAGAAATGAAATAATCTGTACTTATTATCACGAACATTTAATGACATGAGAAAATCTAATGATGCTTACAAATATGATGAGTTGGTGATGATGGGGGCACATTAAAATGACTTTATTTAGTAGGCACTTGGATAATGGGAGCAAAGGCTGTTGTGTTGAAAAATTTAGATTTGTAGAATTCTTGAGGAGAGATAGGCTCTGGGATACAATAATGGTAATTAACAGCATACAATTATATATGAAAAATAGCACATTGATGTAATTATCTATTTTCAGAAAAGGCAAAAATTTAACCAAGTTTACAATGAATTGGTACAGGAGAGGTCATGAGGACTCACAAAGCAGAACATCAGAGGATGTCTCAGAAAAACATTTTAACCAATACAAAATTGAATAAGGTTTACATAAAAAAAATTAAAAGGAGGATAAGGTGGGGAATCTATTCAAACAAGAAGCCTATTGCTCCTAGACAAATTAGAATATAAGATAAGCTTTGTGAAAATCATGCTGGTGGTCAAGTGAATACTTTTAAGAATTGGAGATCATTACAATGCAGGAAAGCATTTTAGCTGCTACTTAGCTGAAGGTTGGAATTAAAAGTACAGCATGCCCTTGGATCTATTCATAGAAGCTGTAATGTTTATTAGTATGTGAGAGACAGTCATTAAGGTGTTACTGCCTTAATTTGTATCAGGACATATAAGAAATAATTCAATTAGGTATTAAACAGTTTTTCAATTAAATTTTTTTTTCATATTTAATTTCTGACCAATTTGGGATTCATATATAATTTCTTTCTAGTTAACTTAAGTCCATGAACTCAAACTTCTAGCAAAAACGCATTTAAATTTTAGTGACATGTTTTTCTTTTTTACTGAGTGCATTTGTTAGTTTTGAGTGAATTTCGATTAAGAAAAGCAACAAATTACATTGATAAACACTGCAGTTAAGTGCAAGTTTCTGAGGTACAGACTCCAGCTGTGTGTTTTCTCATCTATGAAGAGGTTTAGGAGGGGAAGTTAACCTTGTTCTCCCTGTTCTTTGTATGTGAAGCTCTCCCCTTTGAGATAGGTGATAATTAGAACAAGGAGTGTGGCATTTAACCAAAACATTTGACTACATAATTAGATAGCCTTAGTTTTATTTAGATCGCACAAAGAAGCTGCAGGCTTCCTGAAAGCAATGGGCAGACTCCCCAAACCTCCCTTGGAGATGTTCCTCTGTAGGAGCCTTGCCTGAGAAAAGGCTCGGAGTGGGCTCCATTGATGCCGGCAGCATTGGTGGCTTTACAATGCCTGTGAAGGCGGGATTTGGCTTGCTTTACTGTCAGACCTTGTTTTCATCCTCTTGCTTTGTTTCTAAATACATCCAAATTTTTTTCTCCTATGAAGCACACTGCTCCCAATGGGAGTTCTGAGTGAAAAGCTAAAGCTATAATTTGCTTTAGTGAAATATAGAAAATAAATGTATAAAGTATTTCTCCAGAGGCAGATCTGAATTCTACTGCCTTAAATATTTTTTAAAAATGATTGGTAAATGTTACTCATTTGATCCAATTTTACTCAAAAAGGCACATTGATACATATGTTTAAGTATTTTATATTAGCCATATATTCACAACCTTTGCTTATTGTTATTATTTATTCTTACCCTTTGCAGCCTTTTAAATCTGGACCTCCACTGCCTTTAACTTTTGAATTATTGATACATTTTATAGCTTTGACTTTAGGGTCATGGTGTTCTCATAATTATCTGTGTCATCAATTCCTTATTGATTCAATGATAAGGGTATTGAACTACTGGTCAGCCTTGTAAACAGCATGTTTCTTAGATCAATTGGAGCTTATCTTTCTTCAGACTTCTATGAAAACTGTACAAGACTGAAATAAAGCTAAGAATTCTCAGGCCAAGTAATACACTCATTCATCATCATTTACTTAAGAATCTAGAATATAAAGCGTGCAATACAAAGACACAGATTCAGTCTTAGATTAGCTATATCTTCATTGCATATATTTCTTTCCTCCCCACCAATGGATTAATGATGCCATAATATATGTCTTTATCTAGAATAGTATTATTACAGATGGACATGGAGATACATATAAAAGATTCCTTGAAAGAACCACTTATGGTCTCAACTACTGAGAGCTTCATCAGCCCCTTCCAAGATGGCCCTACAGAAAGCCCCTTGCTCAAGGGTGGTTCATATGCAGTGACTGATGGAGGCCAGGTTATGAAGACCTGGTCATTTTTACCCAATGTGAGATAAAATTGCTGAGACATTCCTGCTCTAGTGCTCCCTACAGACCAAGGACCAAAGTGTTGTCTGGTCTGTTTTGCAGATCAAATTGTTCCTCTGCCCAATCTTTCCTTTCTCCTTTCTCTCTCTTCTACATTCCATCATTATACTCTATCTCAGAGGCTGCTTTCAGAAGAAACTACCACTAATGCCTTGCTGGGATCTAGCCCTTTGTGAATCGTAGTTTGGGTGATGGGCATCTCCAAACAGGCCACTCAGTGCCAGCTGATAGCTACACTACACAGAGATTGTATGGCTGCACCCTAAGACATGACAATAATTCTAACATTCCCTTAAGATACATGACACTTGAAGGGTGACAACAAACCCAAATGTTGTGGCAATATTAAAGGGTGACTAAAACAATAAGTAATGATACAATATAAATAGAAAGTCAAAATTAGAATAATTCCATTCCTTTGGGGTGGTAAAATTAAAGTAGCAAATAAGACATAAGCAAAAAGACCCCTAAGTACAATAGAGTTCTAAGAAGGCAGATGGGGTAAGTGAGGGCCTCCCTGTAAAGATAGTGACTTAACAGGGTGAAATGGAAATAACACATTAACTGATAGAAAACACCAACTGACTTATTTCCTCAGTTCTATAGAATCAACACTTGAAAGATGATCTTATAAAGACCTGGAGAAGAAGCCTCCTATAGAACCCTAGAATCACCTGAAGTCTGAAACCAACACTCAAGGTTTCCCTGGATTGAACAGACCTCAAGAATTCCTCTAGAATAAAGGTATAGTGAAGAAATTTTTGAGATATACCTACTTTAGGCTGCTTTCTGATGAATAGACTAAAGTGAGATTCACTATAAGGAATGCAGAATGAAGTGATACATGACCTGATAAAACCCAGCCATCCCCAAACAGTCTTCTCTGAGGCTTGATTGGTCCATAAGCACAGGGCAATCATTTCAGTACATGGAGTGAGCTAAAGAGGAGCAGAAATGTGGACAGGATTCCAAAACTTCACCAGAAAGCAGCTTCATAGAGGAAATAAGAATGTTTTGTAATTTATTTAACTCATATTAATGGGGTTCTTTTGCAGAGATGTATGTTTATCACAGCAATAATGAATCATTTAATCTGAAGCTGATAACAATATTTTATGTAAAAGTACTTTGTAAATTTAAAGAGACATAATGTTACTTATCACTGACACAGTGCCTAGAACAACAGGCAATCAATAAATGTCGATTGCATGGTAAGTGAAACTACTAAAAACATTATTATCTTTATTAGTAGTAGTATGAAATGATCCATTTGCCTTTGTTAAACATCAGTTTTTACATGTAGTAATTAATATGTAATTAGATAAAGAAAATATCCTTTTGTATGCTTTCAGAGTCAACATTCCATGGAAAATATAAGCACAGTTTTACTTTCATTTTCTAAAGGTTTTATTTTAATTCAGTTAGTTAACAGACAAGGCACAATCTTACTTTTAGATAATCCTCAAAAAAGAAATATTTTTTGTTTTGTTTTGTCTTTGGTCCCCATTGTAAGAAATCCAACCCAGAGTTCTGGTTTATTTTGTAAGTTTTATATTTTATGGAAGGCTATTGATTAAGCACCTGCTCCTATAGTTGCTAAAACATAAGGGATCTCTGATCACTTATGAATTCAGAATGCCTCACTTTATGTTCTTTTCAGAGAAGATAATCTCAGATGATCTGCTATCAAACTTTTATCCAGGGCCTGGATGAGAGAAAGAATATTTATGGAAACTTGACAGATTTATAGTCCATTCATTTTATCCTTAAATGAAGCTGAGCTCCCTGAGGGAAATATGCAAAGATCACATTATTTGATTTTCTTGTCTAATTACAAAGCTCTTTCAAAGAAAGAATAATATTTAAAAAGTAGTAGTGAAAGATATCCTATTATGTCTTTTTTTTTCTTTCATTTTCTTTTATTTTAGTTTCATTTTTTAAATACTTTTGGCTTTGGGTCTGAGAATCTGCTCAGAAATATGAACCTGCTCCCCAGAAAAATCTATATCTACAAAATCTATGTATATATACACATTATTTTACCCTTACTTTCACTAGTACATAGATTCTTTGATGCTCATTTATGGACTTGAGGGATCTACAGACAAAAATTGAAACTTCCCTCTAGTAGGCATCTACCCTAATTTCAATGGTTATCTTTAAGCATTCTATTGGCTGTAGGCTTCAGCTAATGTTTTATTGTTACCTTATTAGGGGTTTTGTACGGGATATTGAATTTTCTTGAAGGACTTTTTATGACTTACTGAGATAATTTTCTAATTTGACCTACTAATATGATGATTTAAATTAGAAGATTCTTCTGCTATGAGAAATGTTGGCATCCCTAAAGTAAATTAACTTGGTCCTGTTGTATTTTCTGGTGGATTTGGGAACTTTATCTGTGACCACTTTCAATAAAAATATGCTTTTCATCACAGTACTCAAATGATATTCTGGAGTTGTGATAATATAAAACTTCAAAAACATTGCCAAGAGAAAAATTTTGTCATATGTCTAGCCATATCTATATCTACAGCTATATCCATATCTATGTACCTATATATCTATTCAGTTACCTTTAATGAGCTAATGTGATACTGTTCCATTACTAACATCTCAGTCATTTGTATGTAAGTTCAAAATATGGGGGTCAATTGCATTTTAAATATTTTTAATAATAAATGTTTTAGTAATTGTGTAACAAAAGGAAAAAAGAAATAAAAGATGCTCACCTACCTCCAAAGTAGGAAATTGATGTCAAGGCCTAAAATACTCTTGCGTTTGAGTCTATAGATTGCACTCCAAACCTATCACCAGAATCTTCAGAATCTGTTCCTGACCTTTGAAATCATAATACTATCAATAAGCTTCTCTCAAGTCACCAATGATGGCTGCTCAAGTTATTGTTCAGAACTGTGCCATGACCCCCAGTGAAGATAGCAGTGAATGATGATAAGAGATTTTGTTTGCAGGAAAAACACCTAAACCAAAAACATAGTCCTGCTTCTAATAATCTTTGGAATTCAACTAAGTATGCTGCTGCATGTTGAGAAAAATAGATGCTCTAGATGTTTCAACAGTGAGAGGCAAATGAACCACAGTCTGACAGAAGAGTTAAGTAGTTGGACATGGCGAAATGGTTTGGGACTATGAGGGAAGATACTATAATTAATGAACCTGCAGGAGAAAATACATCTTTGTACAGAATTTTCAAAAACAGGCCTCTTATGGTTGGAACTATTCATTCATACATCCACCAAAAACAAAACATAGGAGAGATCATGAAAAGGTATTGGTATTATTTTGTGTTCACTTATTCATTTGTTTACATATTTGTTCATTGAATGTATATAAATACACTGGTTTAACCACTGTAACAATTAAAGAAAAACATTATTCATTGCTTCTGAAAACCCAAACCATTACTCAATGTTATTGCATCCAATTTCACTCATGATCATTAATACTAATGACTCCCTTCTCTGAAAGGTCCACTTGACATATAGGATTCATTTTATGGCTCTCTGAAACAAGGCAGTACAAATGTATATGTAGGTGAACCCATTAAATTCAGCTTCAGGTGGGAAAGACACCTATAATTCAAAAAGCCCTTATGACTGTAGCTACAGTTTGTCTCCATTACCTTATGAGATGAGATTCCTGACACTTTTTTTTTCTGGTGCCAAGTCATGGCTTTTTTGTGTTCCCCACCCTTGATTTCTCAAGCAAACAAATTTCTCTCCCCTGAACAATTTGCTGTACTAGTGCTGATCCTGCCTCAGAGGAGTTGAAGCGTCTAGTTCAACAAACACCTCTATAAAAAGGAACTGGAGTTGGAAAACATTATAGGCCCAGTTTTTTAAGTCATCAAGTTAGCACATTCCAAAAATTGAGTAGATCCAATCAATTATATCACTTGGTATGATAAAAACTGCAGAATCAACTGGTTCATTTATTAATAACATCAGAATGAACTGCCATTGCTTGTGACTTTTCTATTGACAAGTCATTTAATTGTTAGGCTGCAACCAAAAAATGTGTCATGTTAGGAAAAAAGTATTTTTCTCAACTGAATCAACACCAATTGGGAGAATAAAATTTGACCCAGACTCTTCGCAGAAGTCTGACATACTCGCATAGAGCAGTTATGCTTGTTGCTTCATATTTTGAATTATTTCCCATATACCTTTTCTTTTAGAGTTTGCCAATTAAGACATATTTGTCTTATAATTTTCTTTTTAAAATATTTTAATAACAAAGTTTGCATATGTTTGTGTCTTAGCAGCTGATATTATAATATAAATACATACCATGGTTTCAAATAATGTTTTTAAATGAAAAGTTGACACTTGGGCAGCCCAGGTGGCTCAGCGGTTTAGCGCCGCCTTCAGCCCAGGGTGTGATCCTAGAGACCCGGGATCAAGTCCCACATCAGGCTCCCTGCATGGGGCCTCTTCTCCCTCTGCCTGTGTCTCTGCCTCTCTCTCTCTCTCTCTGTCTCTCATGAATAAATAAATATAATCTTAAAAAAAAAAAAGAGAAAAGTTGACACTTAAAATACACGGGAAAATTGTTTATTATGAGGGCAACACTTATTTCCTACTCCTCACATTTCCAAGTAGAGGCTAAGATGAACTCTCTCTTTTATGTATTTCTTACTGCTACTCACAGAAAATAAGTGAGCTACTTGATAAAGAGGTGACATCTTTAATTTACATTTCTCAATCGGGCGAAGTCAGTCTATTAAAACTTCATAAGCACTGGTGCTTCAGGCTACCTTCTTTTTTCATTCTGATTCTGGGTTAATGTGTCTTCTGAAATCTAAATTTTCTCTCAGATGTGAGGTCCCAAGTTCTAGAGAGAGGGCACAGGAGGGATGGGGATTAGGAGAGTAGGAAGTATCAGCAAGCCCATTTGGTGACATACCTGAGATTTGTCTGCCACCTCGAATTGTATCAATAATAAAGCTAAGGCTTAGAGAGCCTAGGTGACTCCAGTTGGTTGAGCAACCGGCTCTTAATTTTGGTTCAAGTCATGATCAAGCTCTTTCTCCTGTTCCTCACACAGCATGGAATATGTCCCTCTCTCTCTGCCCCTACGCCTGCTCACACGCTTGTTCTCTCAAATAAATGAACAAGATAATAAAGAAAGCTAACACTTAAATTCCCATCAGTCTGAGTATCTCTCTGTAAATTGGTTCCATACTTGGGCTGAAAATATGGACAATTGACAATCTATTGACAGCCTGTAACCTCTGCAGTCTCAAAATACTGTTTGTTGATTATGCATTTCCTAGCCAATTGATGATAATGATTTTTGGTTATCTGTAGGGTCAGCTCTGTACAACTTCAGGACCACAAAAATCCATCCAGACAGGATGTAAATATTATCCACAAATAGACTCTTGCTTTATGGCTTTTGGAATCCAGAAAGACCAACTTATGCAGAATTTTTTTTCCCTAGTTTTTTTTGTCCTACTTCTGATTGACTATTTTTGATTATTGCCTTTTCTACCATTATTAGTTCTCAGTATATTGTATAATTTCTTTTTTTTTTTTTTTGCAATGATATCCAGAAACAACAAAGTGAGTCTTAGCCTTGGACTTCTATTTTGTTTGCATTTTAAACTTTTTGATAGGATAATGTTAACATCTAGCTGCTGATAAGTCCAGGTTTATCTCACAGTCTATGATATTTTTTTCTTCAGTTAGAACACAGTTTGTCTATAATGTAAATATACAAAAAGAGGTGTATGGAAACACTCAGCATTTTTACTCAACACCAATTTCACTGAGGGACCCTATACATGAAACATTGGCTTTAGGTTGCTCAGCACAGAAAATATAAAGCATTTCATAATGAGTTAACTAAGTTTTCATTCTAACAATGATTGTTTTGCTATTTAGAGCAGGCACACCTAAGATGAGCATTTTTGTCACTGTGTCTGTTTGCCATTTTTTATTTTAAGTTAGAGCCAAATCTTTTACGAAAATGAAGCTAGTTCAAGAATTGGGCAATTGAGCTCAAAACAGTCTGTCAATTGTTTTCCTCAAACTTATTTTTCTGACCTCCTCAAAAAAAAAAAAAGAAAAAAAAACACACACAACACAATTTATATCTAAAAGAAATATCCATTTCCCCTCACAAACAAACCATGCAAAGTTAACCCTGATGAATAAAGATAGAAAAACATAGGATGAAATCAGCCATTTGGACTTAAAGTGTTAGCAGCAATATATAGCATGTTAGCAAATAGGAGAGAATTATTAAAGGTTTTTTTTTTTCAGGGAGAGAGGTAATAGAATAAGTCTTTTGCTTTATAAAATTGCTTATTTTAAGGAATTCTAGCACAATCCATAGGCCCCATTGTTAAAATGGGTAAGCAATATTCCTAAAATTCTCTGTAGTAGGTACCTGACAACTTTGTGGTAACTAGGAAGATAGTTAAATAGATATTCAGAGATAGATAAATAGGTAGAAATTTTTATATGTATCACTCTCTACATGCTATTTTGATAAATAGTATTTATTATAATTTTAGTGAAACAACAGAAGAAAAGACTGGGGTGAATCTGAGGTAAAACTAAATGATTCAATGATTTTTTTTCAATATGTCTTCACTCAGGACATAGTATTGTAAAACCTTAAGGGAAGATATAGCTCAAAACATTAAGAGGGCACACTCATTATTATTTGTAACAGTAGGTTAGACATTTAGACAGTAAATTTCCTTCCCACAGACTTCTTCTTTGATGCTCTAGCTAATTTATCTCTCCCTTCTCATATGTGTTGCTATCTCATTATCCTGATTTGATTCCTTTAAAGCATATATCCACTAAATAAAATTATTTACATTTTAAATGTGCTCTATCTCTCGCTCTTTCTCTCTCTCCCCTCCCCTAGAATGTAGTACTCCTGAAAGAAAATTTATAACACAGTTATAGGTGCCAAATATTTAATGATTGAGTACAGAAATGATAAGGAAATTAGTACTTTCATACTTCGTCCCACCTCTTCTTTCATCAATATTATTACTTACATTACTATTTTTACATTGTCAAGGTGTGGTACAACTATATTTTGTTCTGTAATCTCAATCCCCACATATTCTTAGTCTCAATACTAAGTCTTACTTACTTACTTACTTAGTCTCAATACTAAGTGAAAATTAAGTAAATCCTCACCCACAGTTTCTCCTTTTCAGGGTTCTGCATTCTGATTTAACACTGAATTATCTGCATTTGGCCAGCAGGAAAATTTTCCAGGAGTCACTAAATGTTATTTCCTTGAGTTGAGTGATGTTTGAGGATATCTATTCATTGTCTTAATACTTGAAACTCATATCAGTTGGATATATATATTATTATTAAGTCACAATATTTTTCCACACAATTTTATAGGCATCATTTCTTTGTCTTCTGGTATTTATGTTGCAGTGAAAAAGTCTGAAGTCAGCCAAAACTTTTAATCCTTACAAATATTATGCCTTTGCTCCTGAATATGTATTTCTGTTTTCTTAGAAATTTAATAACTTGCCAGACCATATACAAATATTGATTATTCTGGACTGATAGATAGAAGATGATAGATAGATAGATGATAGATAGATAGATAGATAGATAGATAGATAGATTTTTTTTTTTTTAAGAACAAAGTGCTCTTCTCATCTTCTTTCTTTCCATTGGTTGGCTTCTCTACTTTAGGAAAACAAATTACACTTATGTCTGTTCACCTTTGTCTCTTCTCACATTACATTTTCTTCAGTGTATTTACTTTTTTCATCTATGTCATCCATTATTTCTCAAGGCTTTCCTATACATGAAGGAGAAATAGTCATTAAACAGCACACAAATAAATATTATAAAATTACAAACTGTGATAAATGCCATACAGGAAAAAAACCTGATGTCCTAATGGAGTTGAGGGAGGTCCTAACTTAGATCTTGCAGTCAAGAAAGAATTCTCAGGTCAAGCAATATTTAAGCTGGGATATAAAGGCTGAGTTGGAGTTCACCAGGTGAAGATTTGGAGAGAATTAATTCATTTGAAGGAAGCAGTGTGTGAGTGGTCTCTGCACTAGTTAAGTATTTAGCATGTTTGAAGAACTGAAAGACAGTCAAAACAGCTGATATGCAATGGATGCTAGGAAAAAGCAGAATTATTTGAAATTATCTTTTAGAAAAAAAGAAAATCATTTGGGATATGGTAGGGGTTTCTATTTGAGTCTTAGATTATGATCCAATCAACAGATTTTTTTAAAGGAAGGAGATGAAGTAAGTATAATAATAAAATGTCACTTAGCAATTGTATGAAATTTGGGAGATAGAAAAAAAGATAGAATAAACAGACAAATAGGTAGTTGTATTCTGGATGAGATTGAGTAATGGTTTGCATGATGGAGATAGCAGTGGGACATGGAAAGAAAGAGAAATTTAAGACATTTGTGGGAGTTAAAATAGAGAGGATTTTGCAATAGGCTAGGATTGCATATGTGAGAAAAAGATAAAGTAATGTTAAGAAAACCTTCGTATTTCTGATTTGTACAAGTATGGGTAAAGACACCATTTACAAGTCAGGAAAAATGGGAAGAGTAGTATTGTTTACTTGGTGATAAGACTTTGGAACATAAGAGTTCCTCTGTATATATGTTAAATTGTGATGTCCATTGGATAGCAAAGTGAGATGTGAAGCACACAACTCTATATATGGATTTAGTCCTCAGTAGAATGGTTATGATTGATAGACATAAGATTGAAAATCATTACAAATATGATATATCTTAGTTTAAACTACTATCACAGAATATCATATTCTGGGACCCTTATAACAACAAACTTTTTTCTCATAGTCTGGAAGCTGAAAAATCCAAGATCTAGATACTGGGAGACAGCGTCCAGTTAGAGCCCTCTTCCCGTTTCATAGACATCTGTCTTTTCACTTTGTTCTCAAATGATGGAGAGAATGTAGCTCTCTGGAGTTCCTTTTATCAGGGCACTAATCTCACTCATTAGCACTTTGCCATCGAGACCCAATCACTTCTCAATGACCCCACCTCCTGTTACCATCACATTGAAAGTTAGAATTTCAACATATGAATTTGGAGGGGGCACAAACTTTTAGTCCATAACATGATCTGAACATAGTATTTAATTGCATAGAACTATAAGATATCATCCAGGGAGTGTACAGAGAAAAGAAATAAGTAGTTAAATATTGTGAAATAATTTATTATAAGTTAGGTACTGTTTAAAACACTTCATTGGAATGCCTGCGTGGCTCAGCAGTTGGGCATCTCTGCCTTCATCTCAGGGCATGATCCCAGTCCCCAGATAGAGTTCCACATCTGACTGCTGTGAGAGGAGCCTGCTCCTCCCTCTTCCTGTGTCTCTGCCTCTCTCTGTGTGTCCTCTCATTAATAAATAAATAAAATAGAATCTTTAAAAAATAAAACACTTCATTTGCATAATTCATTAAATCCTCAGTAGTAACCCTATATTATATGTTACTCTTATCATTCCAATTTTAATAATGAACACTCTAAGGCAAAGAGAAGAGTAACATGCCCAAAGCATAGAGCTAATTAATCACATTTCTGAAATAAAGAAAATTAGACAATAGAGAGGAAAAGGGAGAAGGAAAGGAGAGGAAAGGAAGGAGAAAAAAGAAGTTAGTGGGGGCAAGGAGAGAAAAATGGAGAGTGACACTAGAAAAGGGGACACTTCAATATGTCACATAATTTTCTTCAAAAAATATGTTATCAAAAGTCACCAGAGGCAAGGCAGTATGATTCCAAACAACACCGACTTTGCAGTTTGCTGTTATGATTTTAGAGTGAAACCAGTTGTGTTATTTTCTCCTTCAGAGTCTATTATAGGTTCAAAAAAGACAATTTGGGTAAAAGATGTTGGGAATTGACCAAGCAAGGAAAACAGAAGTATATAGCACCAATTTGCTTTTATAGCACCAATATTGCTTTTATTAATAATGGAATCTGATGACGGGCACTGGGGGGTTATTCTGTATGTTTAGTAAATTGAACACCAATAAAAAAAAATAATGGAATCTGAGTAAGGAAGACAGAAATGAGAAATGCTGAGAATGTTGTATGATTAAATTGTACTGATATTAAATACACACACACAGGTCTTGAGGAGAAGGAAAAATTAAATATTTTTGTCTACATACTCTCCCACATTCCATAGTTTCTGATTCATCCACATCATTGGATATTTACACTTACCCACAAACTTCTGTTGTACACTTAGGAGAACACGAGGAAGGCTCATGAAAAGAACAAAAGTGAGAGAGACAATAAGAGGAATCTGGGTTAGTTCAAACTTGGGAAATAATTTAATAAAAGAATTTGGGGCAAAGGGGAAAAGCAATTTTATTTATCCTTTTTACCCTTTCTATTTCAACCACTTAAAGCAGTTTTTTTTACTTTTCTAGTCTTCATAATATTAAATTTGAATTTATCAAAGTATAATTTCTTTATAGTATGTCAACTGAGCATCAACAGTAAAGTGTTGCAGGAAGGATGCATTTTCCATCCACATGTGGCTACTATGGAGGGGCAATGGAGTCAAAAACAGGCATAAGGTTGAACACAGTAGTATATAGACTTTAATGTGAAGAAAGAAATTCCTGTGTATATTGAATGCTCATAATCTCTTTTTATAATATAACCACATTTAGGGGCACTCATGTGGCTCAGTCAAGTGTCTGACTCCAGTTCAGGTCATGATCCCTGGGTCGTGGGATCAAGTCCTATGTAGTTGGGCTCCCTGCCCAGTGGGGAGTCTGTTTGAACCTCCCCCTCATCTTCCCCCACTTATGCTCTCTCTCAAATAAATAAAATCTTTAAAAATACATAAAAATAAAATAAAATATACCCACATTCCAAAAGAATGATTGACTCAGGAATTTAGAGGCTTTCTACTTGGTTTCTATACTCAGAATTCCTATTAACTTTCATTTCCTATTAATTTCTCTCCTTAATGAATATTATTTTCTGAAGCTATTTAATAGCCATCAACTTTGAATCAGTTATCAGATTTTCTCCCAAGTCTCTGTTTTTTTCAGCTTTTATTCAAATGGTTTCAATGAGAATCAAAAAATGCACAATACATATGTCAGTCAAAAGACTTTTATTCAAAGTCTGTAAAGAAACATTAAATTCAATATTAAGAAAAGCAAGGACAAAACAAAAGCACCAAAAACAGGCAAAGGATTTGAAAAGACAGTTAATGAAAATAGATACCCGAGTGATCAATAAGCACTTTAAAAAGATGCAGAACATCATTAACTGTCAGGAAAATGCAAATGACAAAAACATAACATAGGGACACCTGTGTGGCTCAGTGGTTGAACATTTGCCTTTGGCTCAGGTCATGATCCCAAGGGTCCTGGAATCAAGTCCTGAATCAGGCTCCCCACAAGAGGCCTCCTTCTCCCTTTGCCTATGTCTCTGCTTCTCTCTCTCTGTGTGTCTCTCATGAATAAATAAATAAAACCTTTAAAAAACACATAATATATAACTATGCACATATTCAAATGAAAACACCACCACATGTTGGCAAGGATGTGGAATAACTGGAATACTCATTTTTTTGCTGATGGGAATAAACAATGGTACAGTCACTCTGAATAATGGTTTCTTGGTTTCCAAATAAGTTAATATATACCACCCAGCTACTATACTTCCAGGTATTTACCAAAGATGAAAGAGAAAAATACATTCTCAGAAAGATTTGTATACAAATGTGCCTAGTTTGGCCAAACACTGGAAAGAGTCTAAATATCTTTCAATAGGTGAATAGAAAAACAAATCACAGTACATCTATAATGAGCTGACCACTTTTTTTTTTACTATTTAGCTGCAAAAAGGAATATACTATTTATATACACGATAACATGGGTACGTCTCAAAATCCTGCTAAGTGAAAGAAGCAAGGCAAAATTGAGTATATGCTCTATGATGTCATTTATATAAAGTCCTAGAAAAATGCAAACTCATCCATAGTGACAGTAAACAAATCAGTGGTTGCCTGGGGATGGAGGTTAGAAGGGAAGATGGATTGCCAAGGGGCACAAGGAAAGTGGGCATAAGGAAAATGATGTTCATTATCTTGACTGTAGTGATGTTAGTATATCAAACTCTGATTGAATTGAAAACATGAAATATGTTTGACTTGTTTTATTTCTATAGGACTAAATTATGTTAAAAAAAAGTCAAAGAATGTCCTCCCTTCCCTCATTTGTATTGTAAATGCTATCATCTTTATGAAGCCTCATCTCTGAATGTCCCAAATGCTTTCTGTCACTCTCTCCTACAGCTGCATGCCTACACTCACCTCTATCATAGAAATAATCACATAATAATATATTGGTTTCAGGGAAAAATAGCTTTAAAGTGACATCTGAAATTTCTGCATAGATATTGTCTCATTAAATTGACTGCTATGCCCATGTTGATAGTTGTAACTACATCAACATAGCTGTCTGTTCCCCCCAGTCCCCGCTAGGCAGTAGGATCCTTGAGAAAAATCATCTCCAGTTAGCCATCTGTTCCAGCATCCAGCAGGCTGAGAATCACACAGTAGGTGTGCAGTCGACACCTGCAGGATGAATGGCTAAGCTTATGACATTTGCTCTGCTATATGGAGTTTTTCTGATACGTTTCTGTGCTCTTGACTCTGTCCTCTACCGCTGCGATTGCTTTATTGAGGTGTTGCTTTTGACAATTTTCATGACCCAA